>NC_089859.1:24733803-24818803 GCF_036373705.1 Amia ocellicauda
CTGCGTAGGTACGCGGATGTGTCTCTGCGTAGTGACGCAGAGCAGGGGTTTCTGGGTAAGCGCAGCTGCAGATGTGTACAACACCCGCACATGTACGCAGAGACGCAGAAGTATAAACCAGCCTTAAGAAAATGCCTACCGAGGTGTGCTGCATCACTACATACAATTCAGATCACCCATTACAGTGTGGATTTAATCTATACCACATCCAATTTGTAGATAACATGCAGATCAATTTGTAAAAGTGTTAAGAAGCAAAAGCAAAAGCCAAAGCCTGGCAGTGCTTTGAGTGCAGCTAGACAGGTCTACACACAGTTTGACTTTATAAAGAAGAATGTAACAGGAAGTGGTGTGGGTACATTTTTGGGTTGTAACAATGAACCTTTAAGCACCACACCTGGAACCCATAATGAGTTTCCTGACCTGTCCTCAACCGAAAATAAAATGACAACAAAGGTACAAGGAGTTTCATTTTGTTGTTCTTGCTTCAGGGAGGAGTGGGCAGACCACTTTATTAACTGAGAAGTTTGTGAGCTGAACCTAAGACTAATCACCTGCCCTTCATTACTGCTGCAGTAACTACTTAGGTACGAGAAGCCTTTGATGCCCCTCTTAATACTTCATTGATTTTTACTGCAAAGTCAAGATGGTTTTGATAGATGATTAGCATCATGAGGAACTCTTTCAACCGTGCTTTCAAAACCGCGCTGCACTGAAGTCCGTACACCGTGTACAAGCAAGCGGTGGGATTATAGATGACTTATAGCCTGTCGTTCACCATGCTTTTGGTGCCGTATTGTTAAGCAGGCAGATTGGTGCTCAAAACAATGGCCTGTGTAAAATCTTACAACTATTACAGAAATACTATCAGCCAAAACGATTTATCGACAGGAGAATGGATTTTGTTTCATAAAATGAAAACGGGGGGACCTTGTTTAATTTTACTGCAAAATTTCCTCAATAAATAAGTCAATTATTGTATGTTCTCTATCACCGTGTGCAGTTGGCCACTTCAGTCCTTATCAACTCCCAATGCATAGCAATAGCATTTTTCATGTTTGTGTCAAAATCCTTGTAAAATATTTCAATGGGGTTCCAGTTTAACAGCTGGCAATAATCAATTTTAAAAACGATTTCTCTTCATTCTCATTTAAACCATTTAGGTTTAGACGGCCACCGCGTACCATTCCACTCCTTAGTGATAGGCAACCCATACAGCCTTCTGGGTAAAGGGTTTGTTTCACCATATGAAAGTGACCATGAACACACACAACCAGGATCAAATTAAATATAAAACAATCAACAAGAAACCTGAGTTTAAAACCAATGGACGGTCCCCCCTGCTCGCCTGACCTTGACCCTGCCGAATTTTTATTTCAAGTGAGCGTGATGGGAGAGTTCAAAAGGAAAGCGCCACCAGCACACACATCCTCTGAGATGATAAGGCCTGGGAGGACACAAGCCCGTGTAACAGAGCGCCCAGCGTATGGCCGAGTGTGACGGGATACGAGGGGGATATTAAGATGTATATATTTTTTTCCTGACTCCTGACTTTCTGGTCTTCTATGGAGCTATAATTCAGAAAGATTGGCCACATGTTCCCATATTTGTATTTTTGCAAGTGCAGTATAAGAGTACACACTAATAAAAAGCCAGCTGTATCAAATCGAGCCCTGTGTGTTCCTTTCATGAATACGAGCATTTCAGTCTCCCTTCAATTAAGCTGGCAGGCTTCTGATCAGGAGCAGAGGGTTCCTTCGTTCCACAAGAGTTGCTTTATCTACCTCCCCTGACAGTTTTGCCTCTTTGTGGCTCTCCGTTCACTGCTCTTCCTACCCTGCCGGGGGTCTTGACGACATCAGCGACTTCAGTCCTTCAGTCTTATGGGTTGCTCATTTGTTCTCGGTATCCCTCGATGTAAAACCTAGCAGGTGAGAACTGACCGTATCCCGAATCGTGGATTGCTGGCCTGATCTCAACACATTTGAAAGTACAATCAGGCAGGTAGGTTCTTGTGCCGAGTGGGAGGAACTGGGAGGCAGAAAAACATCTGGCCGTTCCCCTCGTTTACCTTCACCGCCACGAAAGAGGCAAACCGAAGCAGTTGCTACAGAGCAGGAATGCAGAGCAGAAATAGAACGGCACGTCCCCTGTTGTGAAACACAGCCCTGGATCACCATAACCTTGAACGTGTGAAATAAGCTCTGTGCGAGAGGTACGCCAGCCAAACCACCTCCAGGTGCAGCTCGGCTCCTTGCATAACAATCTCTCTCCTCGTTAGTTAAATGATGTATTTGGATTTGAAAAGACACGTAGCTGGCCAGCTCTTGCTTTGGAAAAGTGCTTTAAAAAGGGAGTTCTCAGGACCGTCTGTGTGAACTGGGGAACTTCAGCCAGCGTTCCCAGTCAAGGGACTTGGTTACCAGGCTTCACTGAGGTTGAGGCAGGTGATGGAAAAGCAGAGAAAATACAGGCTGAAGATAATACAAAAAAGCAGTATGAAAATGAAGAATCTTCTCAGACCAAGGGAAACACAAAGATGCCATATCAAGTGGAAAACAGCTCTTCTATTCAAAAAGTCAAAGCAGTGATGATGTGAAAATGTTTCAGCATATAATACTTCAGGGCTCTCGTATCTCCTTTGTTTTTAATTTAAAATGTTCAGCATATTTGAATATATTCCTCATTTGCAGTTACAATATACAGTGTTTACAACGTTGTGTTACGGATCTCTGTGCAGAGTTGTCCAGCTCAATTTCCATGCGTTTTAATTGGCACTTGACTTACCGATGTGTGCGTTCATCATCTTCGCACAGTACTTGCACATGGCTTCCAGGTCATTGAGCTGCCCTTGCAGAAATGAGATCTGGGCCTCCAGGTCCTCTTCCTAAGATAAAGCAATACAGAAAATGAAGATTAGGAACCTGGTGAACAAAAACATTTCTGAAAGCTGCTGGAGAAACCACAAAACCACAAGACCAACTGTATGCGAACTTTGTATGTCAAGCACATCACCTTCACTATTAATATTCAGGTCAACACTAAATATGTCAACATCATCTGTCAACCTCATCCTTCATCCAGGCAGTATGACCTGTGAAATATTATACAGATAGGGCAAAAGTGAACACACTGCCAAACACAAACAAACAGATAAAATGCCATACAACTTCATACACAGTGATCTAAATAAGAGTTTAAGTCACAATAAGTCCTCAATGTGAGTTCATTATTTTTATTTTTAATGAATATCAGATGAAGTGATCCGAAAGTCAACAGGAGTGTTTTGCTGACCCTGTCATCCACTCGGGGCTGTCAGAGATTAATCACAAGGCAACATAATAAAGTTGTGTATCTTAAACTAATTCAAACATGGCTGATATTTAGTTATATTATTGTATAAGTAAGGTATAATTATGAGGTTTAGACAATATGTTGGGCACATTTAATGAGATCAAAACAAGTCCACTAAAGAGATCCTCTGTCCAGACAGGAAAGTGGCTGCCCCCCCTAGTAAGACATTATCTGTCAACTATTCGTAATCTAATGCAAAGATAAACAGGTTATTAAAATTAAATTAAAGAGCAGGACTTACAGATTCTTTCTTGCCCATGGTTTTGCTATGAGAGCGGGATCGAGAGATATTGAAAAAGGAGTCCTTCTTGGTAGCAGATAAAGGTGGAGAAGCCGTGTGGTCGTGTCCTCCTGGCAGACTCTCGATACTGGGAGAGGAGCTCATGTTCCTGGAGATTTGGCCTGGAAAGTGCAATGGCAGATATGAAAAGCTACCCCATGTTGCTGTAACCGAAAACAGTTTCTCAGGAGAAGATCAGCTTGCCATTACATTCGGAATGAAAGTCACTCACCCTCCATGATACTCTAAAAAGTAAATATCTGTAAGTAATGGCTAGAAAAACCTACTATATATATTTATTCATTTTATATTGTTCATGTCCATAATTCATTAAAACCTTGACCCATTAACTGTCCAGTGCTTGGGAACATCAATTAATTAGGCATTCAGAATATGTCTAGTGAAAGGACTTGAGAGCTTTAATGTATATGGGAACTATGATTCAAATTGAGACTGGGGAAAAAAAAAAAAAAAAAAAAAAAAAAAAAAACGATGTTTGAAAGGCATGCATTTAAGTTAAGCATGTTAGCAATAAGTGCATAATAGCTACATGCTATGTATCCTAGGGTACTAAAGTTGTGTACTATGCATTCAAATCTTGAATACCCTTTTCAATTGAAGTACAAATGTTTCACTTTTCTGATTTTACAGAACCGTACTATATTAAAATGAGCAGCCTTGACAGAAAATAGGTATGTAACACAAAACCAAGCACATAGCTGAGCAGACAAACACACAGAGTGCAATATGTTTGCTGAAGGGGCCCATTTTAGTATTGCAGGGGACTGTACATACATTGAACATGTGAGATTGTTCACATTATTATTTTGTTAATTATTTCACAAACAATTTTACAAAATCTGTCTAATCAACTTGCCTTCATTTTTTTAGGAGAATGAAGACAGGAAGGAGAGAAAGTGTCTGTTCAAAATGTTCCACAAAAAGTACATGAATACCATTATGTGTTTCTATTCAATGTCAGAAAGAAAATGCGTTCATGTATGACACACGTATGGTGTAATGAAACCTGGTGTGCAGTGTATAATTAATGTTCAAATCAAGCAACAACAGTACTGCAGGAAATTATGCAGAAAATCTAGATGAAATTATAAAAAAATCATAATTACGTAATAAGCTTCCCTGCAATAACCTGAAAGTAGCAGATGCTTAAAAGAGATGTAAACCGCCCCCATCAGAGCAGCGAATCAATCGCAACGAGGAGCCCTTCCTGAAAACAACTCACAGGCCGAGACCGCAGCATGAGAGAGAGAATAAATCACACTGATACCTTCTTTACAGAGCTGGTCTGTTCCATTATTGTATTTAACTTGTGTAATTTTTTTAAAAGCATCCTAATCCAAATGGACCAAACTGACTGCCTCCACTCGAGATTACCTCAGATAGTGATAAGCTTCAAGGTGAAGTTGTGATTGCAGGTCAGAGCCAAGTGAGATTGTAAGCCTAGAAATACGGCTGTGGCATTGAAGGTTTGTTTTTATGGATATTTCACCACTTTTTCACCAATCCGGCTATAATATTTGTTACTAAATCTCACCAACTGTCAGTAACTGCCCATTAAAACTCCTCAAAGCTTTGTATATGCTCTGCAGTATACCTACACCTTTTCACAGGAAGTGCACGATCAACTACTTGATCTGAAAACAGTAACAGACACTGCCTTTGAAGATCACTTAGCCACAGAACCGGAGTTCATTCAAACTTGGGATTAGGTAGTTGTGGCCCAGTGCTAAGTCTGTGATCGATTTCTTGACTTATTGGGTTGGAACTGATACTGAAGCGGTACAGTGACTGAGCGCTGTGTGTGTCTGTCCTTGAGTAAGTCTCTGAACACACAGTGGACAGGATTCATTAGCAACACCGAGCTGAGGGCGACAAGATGCATTCTTTTGGGGGGATCAAGTGGCCCATTTACAAAGATCCTGCTGCAGTTACTAATCTCTAGCCAGGGTAGTCCTCTCTTTAGAGAAGATTAACTGCACAAGTCCTCGTTCTGGCTTCGATGTCACCACTCATATCAATTTCTACTAAAACAGAAAGTAATTTCTGGAACAACCAGTAAACAAGCAGAAACACACACCTTATTTATACACTGACAACAGTCAAGAAAGATTGCAAAAGCACCCAGCAACTAGAAGATAGCAAACCAATGTGTGTGTGTGTATATTGATAGAAGTTTGTTTGAAAAAGTGGGATTCACTAATTTGTTGACTGTATTCTTTAAGAGTTTGTGCCATTGTCTGTTCAAAGAATGCTTTAATGTTCATACATAAAAAATGTGTCTCTGGACTCCTGAAAACAATGAACTTAAATGTGATCTATAAACAGTGCTGTAGTTTGTTTTACTTCATGTCAAGTGAAGAGCGTTACCAGCTTCTGATACAACACTGCCCTCTGGTGGAATCGCTTATGTATAGCATGGATTGTTTGTAATGACATGAGGCCATGAAGCTACAAGCAGCAGGATGTGAGACACAAATGGTGCTGCTGCTGCAGGCGAGCAAGGCCAAGAGTTGCCATGGCAGCTGTTACCTTGGATGTCAGTTACAGTCTGGACAGGAATAGAGACGTGCGCACCGCCACCTGCAACTACATCTAACAAACAAAACACTGTGGTTTTAATTGGGAAAAGGAGAAATGATTAGGAGGGGAAAAAGAAAACACCTATTGTTTCTATGAAGCCTTTTCCATGCTTTCAGTAAAAGTGATCATTCTTGTCAGGCGAGGGAGGACTTCTGTGATGTCAAACAATGCTAAACAGGTACAGAATGGGAAATCCTACTGCTAGGGCTTGAAGGAGAGGCTTCAAATGGAACTCAAAGGGGCCAAAAACTTAAAATAAAAACTGTAATTTCGATGGTAAGAGAACAGCATTAGTTTCAGGCGAGTGTGAAGACATTTATTTAAATTGTTGAATACAGAAAAGCCAAGTTTGCAACTGTGAAAGAGCTTGAGATGCCTTGTTAAGATTTGTGTGCATTAAGCAGTTCAGTTATGATGCAGATATTTCAATATCTGAATTTTCTACCCTGTTTTGTTAAAAAATCTCCAGACTGGAAAACACATTTTAGACAGGTGTGGTTTTCACCGCCTACTGCTGAACTAACTTATCTTCCTGCATTAGAGCAACTCTGAGCCAACTACAGCAGACCGAACTGTGCTTTCAAGGAAAGTACCTCTAATACAACTGGAAGACATTTTTAAATAATCCATGACCTTCCGCTGTAAATGATTTGAATAAAATCGTACCCTTCTGCCATCTCTTCTGGGTTAACTGGCAGATGTACGGCGGCAGATTTATGTGATGTCCGACAAATTCATGACATGGCTTTAGAGAATTTAGTATTCCCTGAAATTCCAGTAGAGTAGGGATGACGAGAATAGTCATGACTAGTTCACTGGCTGAAAATCAATATCTAAATTGATATATATTTATTCTCCACTTAATATAAAGTGCCTTCACCCAAAAGTACACCAGGTCTAAAAGAAATACATCACTGTGCGATGGGAGTGAAGTGTGTCCTGCAGCGTGTTCTGTGGTCCGTCCACACGGTGGGGTGTGGCGTGGCCTTACCTTTGCTGAGGTGCACAGGCATGCTCTCTGACTTCAGCAGCCGGTGGTGCTGCGTCTGCTGGTGCTGCAGAGGAGGCAGCTGGGACTGCGGTGCGGTGGCGGGGGGCTCGGCCAGGGAGCGGCCCACAGCCTGGGGGGGAGCAAAGCCCGCGTCGCTGCCAACTGGGGGGCCACCGCTCGCGTTGATGGAGATGGCGGGGGAGATGAGCTTGCGGCCGAAGTTCAGCAGGCTGCTCGAGACCTTGTTGATGTTGAGGGGGGCGGCGCTGGCTCTGGCTCTGAGGACGGGAGGAAGAGCTTCAGGACAGAGAGCATTCACTATTTTTTTTTTAATTGAAGGTGTCATCTGTAATGTGAAGGGCTGCAATGCCCCCTTGTGGTCAAATAACTGATTTCACACAAAATAAACTGCAAGAGTTGTCTAGCATATGAATCAAAATCTTCTGACATAAATCCACTTGAACACTAAATGCTGGGATTAATTAATATTTTGGGGATTTCAGTCAATCAGATACTTACATACATCATCAGATACATCAGATCCATATTTTAATGGAAAATTATTTTTTATATAAGTAGTAGAGTAATAATTATTTGCAATTTGCAGTTGAAGTATAGATATGCACATGAATGTGGACTAGTTTTCTGGGACAGCACAAGTAATAACAGGTCAGTGGTTACATTCATAGCTCTGTGGCGGACTGAACTTGGTTTAATATACGGTGCTGCTGAGATTGTAACTGTGGAAGGAGAAACCAACAGGCCCGCAGTTTCACAGCCCATCAGTAGGCTCTGCTGGCGATGGTCCAGGCCCCGAATGATTACAGATGTGGAACAAGATAGACTTGTGTCTGGAGTCAGGCTCTCTCAGCACAACAAAATAGATGGGAAAGTACATGGAACAGGATACGGTGTTCTGTGACTCCTGCATCCACAACATTTACTTGTTGCAGAAAAAGAAAAAAGAAAAAGCTCTTTGGCAGCAGACTACTGTGCTGATGTACTGTGGGCCTAGACCATTCTTCACATTTCCTGGCTACAGATCATGACTGGTGGTAGCATAAAATTAAGCTTAAAAAAAAAACAGCTTTCACCGTCGAAGTAACCTTGGGTATTGGGCTGCATGAACCCAGGAAAATAGATAATTTTTCCTTAAATAAGAATGTTTTAGTTATGCCTTTAATAAATAAAATATCCTAGTCTGAATAACACATACAAGTGGTAATGAAATGCACAAAGCGGACATGAAAGAGACACAACCAAATACCCACGATAGTTTGCATTTTATGTTTCCAAGGCAATGAAAGCATGCAGTTCATGACCTTAAATACTAAATGTGATGCAGTGAAATGAAATGTGAGATGCTAAACAAAATGTAACTGTAAACACGGTTTAGCAACTGTTGTATATGATCAATGTATGGTACCAAATCAGTGACGGCACAATCCATGATTTGTTTTTTTGTATTTTGTATCCATTGTGGTCTACCTTCAAAATACAATACATTACTAACAAACAAAGCACAATCAAATTTATTTCTGCAGCTTTTTGATTATGTTCAAAAGCAACAAAGAAGTTGGAATAGCATTTGGTGCCTCCTTCTCTCTTCCTGTCTCTCGAATCCAAGTCGTTGATAAAAACAGTTATATGGGAAAAGAAAATCAACAACAAAAATATACATACTTATTTGTATATTCGATTATCATCACTTACCTAGTCTTACTCATCAGATCTGCCCCACGAGTCTTGTAGTAGTCTAAATTCTGCTGAAACTGGTAGTTCACAGGTCTTGGGTTGTTCTGGAAAGATAATTGCACACCATGTTGACCAGCTAAACACAGCAGGAGGGGGGGAAGGGCAACAGTGTATATATGTACTAGTATGTTGTTTGAATTTCCATATTATTTGTTTTCGTATTTGTCATAAAATCCCAATCCCGGTCATTCTGCGTGATTGTTTACCGTCCTTGTCTCTATTTTGAATTAGCACATTGTCACAGGAATCTCATAAATGGAGAGAAGAACGAGGAGAAAGTTAGTGCTGTGTCACACTTTGAGACCCAGTGGTCACGTACTGTGATGTGTATCTTCCGCAAATCCTTTCCTCAATCTCAGAAATGGACATTGAGTTAATTTATCAAACAATAACAACTCAATTGCGGCAGAGAAGAGGTTAGACAAACGCATCAAATACTTAAATTAAAAAGGGACAATACAGGACTATTTATATTGGATAATACACAATGTTGAATCTTAGAATGAATTGCTGTATTTTGAATAATTTAGATTCCACTAGATGGCAGATTAAACACAGAAACCCTTTGGTAAATAATTCTCCACAATGATTAAATGCAATTTAGCCTTGTGGTAGACTAATTATGGCACACCCTGGAGGGAGCTGTTAGCAGAAGACACCTTAAAGATTTACCAGATTTACCCATCTTTCACTTACATACTCAGCAGCAAAAAAAAAAAAAAAACAACAACACACAATTCACCCCATGTTCCTACAAACACATTGTAAACACGGTTCTTCTCATATATCAAAATCAATCAATTTAGATTGCAGATGATGCATAATAGTATGTTTTTCTCTTTAAATTGTATGTATTTTTTGCAAATAGAAAGTGATCTCCAATACATGTAAAAGGATTAAGATATCTGGTGGTCAATCACATAACATTTGTCTATCTTGTGGTACTTTCAAGGTAATTCAGAGAACCATCCTTTTGTTTTTCAGTATGCGGCTTAATAAAATCAGTGGATAACCACATTAAAATGGAAGACAGCGTCTAGGTGACTTCAGTTTATAATTAAAAACAGATGTGTCCATTTAATATTTTTAATACACTAAGTGAAAGACAGAATCACTCCTGAAAATCTATTTGCTTCATTAAATTGAGAAGGCTGATAGCACTGGAAAAAAAAAAAAGGAATTCATTAAGACAAACATGTTTACGTGCTTAAGCCTACAAGATGTTTACCAGCAGAAGAAAGAATAGAAATTCAAAGACATTGTGCCTGCAACCCATAATCTTGATGTAATTTAAACCATGTTATTATTGAGATGAAAAATATCAGATTTTTCCATTCACCGAAAACGGACTAATAGTAAATACTTAACATAAACTACCCTAGCTTTTGTTTTAAAATGGTATTCTATTTTCAAAAGCAAAAAAAAAAGAAGATAATAAACAAACAAACAAAGGACCTTTCCCTCCATGCGTTTAAAACAGGCAACACAATAGTTTCGCATCTTGCACACTCTATTCCCTGGAAAGGACATCCAGGCCAGGCCCCAGCAAGGAACTATGTTCACTTGTGTGTCGGCTCCTCGCGTTTCTGTTGAACCTGTTCATGATATGGCTGTCAGTCATTTAAGGACCTCAGCTGGCAGGGCTGTCTTCATTTTATGCCAATTCATAATTGTCGGGGGCAAGCACATCCGCCAAGATTTGGGGGAAAGGAATCAATTTTGCAATTTATACAATATACATGCTATGATTATAAGGTGACATGAATTATTATATACAGTATTTATTGTAAATGTATTAAATTGCGAGGGGATTGATTGGTTATTGTTTTATGTTAATTAATGGAGGTTTGGGAAAATCAGAATGGAGTATTCCAGAAGGGGGCGTGTCTGCAGGGACATACGGGGTTAAACTATCCATGGCGGAGCAGTTCAGACGAGCTGCAAACATGAGTGATTGTCTAAAATGACTGTTCTGATCCGCTTGCAGTTTTTATTTCTAATTTTGTTTTCTTGCCTGTTTGTTTTTTTGTGCCTGTATAGTATTCTTATTATGCTTGTTGGGATTGTTTTCCCATATTTTGGTTGGACAGTGACAATAATAAACACCAGGTCTCTCTTGCCGAACCCTGTGGCTGGTTCTGGACCTTCTTCATGAACTTTGGGAGCATCCTGACCATACAGCAGCGTTGCATGACACTGATGTTTACAATGCAATAATTGCATTGATTTGTTCCCAGTATAATCTTAAAAGTCATCTTATCCAAAAAGGTATAGGGAGCTTGATGAGGTAGTTTTTTATTAATTTAGTTACAGTTAAATTAGTTACATGAACAAAATTGTATAAGAGTTTCCAGAAACAGCCCTGACAGATCAACTAAACAGCACAGTTTAGGTACACCACATCATTGTGAAAGGGCAATGAATCTGTCATACCTTATATATTGTTCTGACATTGAATATTGCCTCAGTTCAATTAGACAAGTAGCAGAGACAAGGTCTGGAACAAGACCTGAGAATCCCAGCAAATTGCAGGGATCCTGTTCATTGTTTGACTAAAATTGTACTCAAAAGCCTTCTTTCATTATTATATTGAAAATCCCAGACTTCTACAGTCAAATCTACTCTGTTCAATAATTCACCTTTTTTCCTTATGTTGCAGTGTCGTTGATAAAGATGAATTTAATATGTTCCCTGTCATGGCTGTGCAACTGTAGAAACACAATTTTTTAGGAGAGATCCAGGAAAAATATCTTACTCAGCCTTACTGGGTTGTTAGCAACGGGAAAATACCTTAGGGGCATTTTGCAAATGGAAGGTATTTGCTTATGAATACAGCGAGGCAGTGATGGATAAAAGGGAATTTCTCAAGAGAAACAGAGGCATTAACAAAGCCAAGGGTCTGAGTGAGGCCAGGCTGATGTTTAGAAAGTAATTCATACAACAAGGACACCTGGTGATGCATAGGAGTAAAGATTAACAGGCGACAGCAGGGCGATTCAATGAAATGTCCTTTATAAGACAATTTCCATCCTATGTAGAGCAGTCAAAATAATACATCTGGAGCCATATCAACACACCCTTCCCAGCAAGCACCCCTCCTTTCACCCTTTCTTTTCTTTTTTAAACAGAAACAGCAGAATGTGACAGATTACAGCTGAAGCATCATTCAAATCATCTCCAAAAAACACTCAGCGCCACTTTTAAGGTTAGATTACCTCAAAGTACTCTGGCTTAATACGGTCTAAACCACACGGCTGGCTCTGAAGGCCCTTGCTCCTGCACAGGATTTCTAATGACTTGACTTCTGGAGAACAGTAAACACAGCTCAGAAGGGTAAACAACACTGATAAAAGAAAGCTGAAGTGTCTCCCCTGAGCAAAAAAAGAAGACTAATTCAAAGGAATATGCGAGCGCCACAATACCCAGGGATAGGTAACCATCATTAGAGGAGCGCTCTGCTCAGCTGTTTATAAGCAGGAAACTCAGGGGGAAGTCTTACGAAGCCCAAAAGGAATAGCATTTCAGGGTTACTCAAACATATGTTGCAGGTGTTTTAAATACATGACAGGTGGGCATAGCTCATTCACTGAAGAGGGCTTTGTGTTATTTAATCTGTGCCAAACAGACTTAATGCAACCAAGTAGGGGGAAACATACACAGGGTGGCTGCCAAGCTTAGTACTTGGTGAAATAATTAGTAGCCGAGGTAAACAGATTTCACTTTAGAACTATGGAAATGTAAACAAGGACATAAATGTGCATTTAAAAACATTTTTTTTATAATAAAGTAGTTGGCACATGGTAAACATAACTCTTTATACTGGCATATATCAATACATTTTCCATTATATCAGTATTTCATTTATGTGATTGATGGATCAATAAATCAAGATAGCAAGCCCAAACTAATTTAATATGAATTAAAGTGAGACGAGAATGGGCCTAAAACAGAAATCAATAGCTTAGAGTTTGAAAATATAAATATCTGTTAAATAATGTTGACTTCCACTGGTACTTAAAAATTAATGGAGAACATTTTTCTGTAAATGTTGTCAGAAGGCAGCAGCAGACTGGCTGCACTGGAGGCTACCTGTGGTCTATCGATCCACTATACACTTTCAGTGCTGAAATGAAATAACCACAGACTCAAAGAAAGGGAGCTGTGACCAAGTGGCTTTACCACAAAAATCTTGTGTAAACAGGGCGCAATGCAATGTGGTTCACTTCAAATCCAATTAGAATCACCAGCACTGGCAACAATAGCTATAAATGCATTTCATTTATTTAGTCTAGGTACAGTCCACAGTTCAATTACTGTGAAGAATATGGATTTTGCCGTTACCAATTGTACTATATTTAGTGCATATTTCTTGCTTAGTGAAGCGAAGTGACTTCAAGCAGGGCTAGTGCCGTTGTCAAAAATGTGCCTGGGGCTGCAAACCAAAAGAACAGCACACATCTGGTTAGTTGAGCGTGCTCATCAGGTGCACCAAAAATCCGTTATAAGAGCAAAGAGAACCACTTCAAACAGCCATCAGCATCCGGTTTTGCTAAGGCCTGACTCTCTGTTGTTTGATGAGTGACAGGCAATGGCTCTACAAACTGACAATCGTCTTGGTAACTGTATGGCTTTTGGTTCCAATGGCATCTAAAGCCATTTGTATTCATTTAACTGCTCCATTTTCAATAATATATATCATATAACATATTCCATGTCTCAAGACCTCCAAGTGTGCGTGTGTGTATATATATATATGTATTAGTACACTCTAAAATTATTCACACCCTTTATAAAGATTAACAAAAAAGACCACTAATGAGCTAAAATGTAATTATCATAAATTTAATTATAATGATGATTCAATGGAATCTACCAACATAGCATCTCTCAAAATTATATATTTTTCCAAATACAGTTTCACAAATATTCACACCCCTGTTTTGAGAACTTTGTGTGTGTGTGTGTGTGTGTGTGTGTGTGTGTGTGTGTGTGGGGCGGGTCTTTTTCCATTCCTCCAGAAAATTCTTTCAAGATTCTTCAGTTTGCGCTTGTGGATGTCCCTTTTTAATTCTTACCACAAATGTTCGATTTGGTCTGGAGACTCAGATGACCACTGGAAAACATTAATTTTGTGGTCAGTCAAACATTTCTTTGTTGATTTTGAGGTATGCGTGGGTTCACTGGGGTCACAGCTTCCTTGCAGAACGAACCAGGTTCCATTCACAGTTCTAATGCCGTTTCGCAAACTCCAGATGCTTATTTTTTGTTGATTTCCCTCAATAGAGGCTTCTTCCTGGCAACTCTTCCAAAAAGCCTATTGGCGTGGAGGTGGCGCCTGATGGCAGATTTGGAGACTTTATGTCCCCAAGATGCAACCAAGTTATGTAGATCTCCAACTGTAGTCCTTGGATTCTTCTTTGCCTCCCAAACCATCTGTCTCACTGTGCGCGGGGGCAAGAGGCACTTGCGTCCTCTGCCAGGCAGGTTTTGAACTTCTTAAATTATTGACCTAATAGTGGAAAGTGGTATCTTAAGTTTGTTCTGTATTTGTTTGTAACCACATCAAGGTCAACAACCCTTTGTCGAGTTCTTTGTCTTTCCCCATGGTGATGGATGATTAAATGGATTTAACATGTGTTTTACATCATTTTTATACCCCAGTGAAACAGGAAGCCATTAAAACACTGTATATAAATATACCCAATGCTTCCCAAGATTAGTTGTTTGAACTTCTAAAAGTTCTCAAAGCCTGGCAAATACACAATTAATAAATATATATATTGTATTACATAGAAATCACACCAATCTGTATCTATGATATTAAGATTGGTGTTCTTATTCAGCTGATGGGAATACTGCTTTTGTTTTCCTTCTTTGTTTTCTTAGGTAGCATTACACTTATTAAAGATGCACCAACACAAGCAAGAGACAAATAATAGACAGATTTAAAAGGATAACGGTGTATGGTCTTTTGGGGTTTGTCAAATTACTGCAACAGAGTAGCTAAACTTGAAATCTTTCCAATTTTTTCCCCCTTAGCTGCTGATGCCAGACCCCGAAGGAACCATTACAACACCACTCAGACTAGGTGTTCAGGGAGTCCAGATCAGTCCGGAGAGACCTGTACCAACAGCTAACACACTAACAACACCTGTGGCCCGAGAGTCTAATGATAAATATCATTAGGAAATAATGCTGAAATTTGACTCTAAACTATGATTCTATTGTTGATGTTTTGATCTTTTTTCAGTCATTTATATCCATATGTATAATATATATTTTTATTTTTATTGCATAAATTATGCAATAAATATAGATTATAGGTCACATTTTCCTATACAATGTTCAAAATGAGATTTACATAGACTTGCATATCCATATATGCATGTATGTATGCGTGTGTGCGTGTTTGTATGTGTGCACAAGTGTAAACAGAGCATTTGCCAATTTGCATGAGGAAAAACACGTTCTGTGAAGCTTTTACACAATGGCACCGTAGGTCCCGAGGTTTGTCTTCATACCTTCTTGAATAGTACCGCTCACGTAAAGTTTAATTTACATTGGAGTGAGCGACTCGTGTTTGTCGACTAATCCAGTCAGAAGTCATAACTCGTTCAAAAGGAGACTAACAAGACTGCATGCAGATTCTAATACTACACACAGCAAACAGTCACTACAGTGCATTCATACCAATTTCCATCATAATTGGATTAGCAGCTTTCAAGAGATAGCTGGGAATGTAATTGTATCATCCATCCATTTCAGCAGGGATTTGAAGTGTTAAATCCAATTTCAAGTTTTTGTCTACCATTCTGGGGATATATGAAACTGTGGACCATATGTCAGAGTCCCTAACACCCTGCAATCCATATTCATAAGGTAGTCTGTACTATTGAATGCTATGTCAAGAAAGAGGCTCTCCCCACAAGGATGTACAAGTGCTATTAGAATCGTATTTTACCTTAATCTTGTAACACATTATATCTGCCACTGATACTCCTATTCACCTAATCATTTTGAAATGGAATAGCTTTAAATCATTAAGTAGCAGCATTATCTCAGAGCTGGCAAACTGTCAGCAGGCGAAACCACGCTGTTATAATATGTGAATAATAAACCAAGTAAATAAATAAAACAAAAATCAACAAACACATGATTCAGCTTAATTTAGGCCTCGAAGAAAGCATAATGAAAATGTCACATGAAGAGACTTAACAAGTGAATGACACCTTATAAATATTCATACACTTTTAACATTAAATCCTGAGCAAATTATCATTTCATATTTAATTCAATTATAAATAAAAATGAGTGGCAGAGATAATTGCTCAATTTATTATAGTGTATTTTTCAATCTGCATTGATAAAACCAAACCATTTACGTTTCTTAAATTCTGTCCAGATAAATGAATTTAGCCGTGTGAGTATTTTCCTTTCTGCGCAACTGTTCTGCCTAACAGCCCTCTGATAAACCACCATATGCACTGAGACAGATTAATCCCTGTGTCAGGTAACATACAATAGGAGTCAAGGTCATTTTATGTAATGCATCACTGCTGACTTCACTGGCTGTTTGTTATGGAATCTATTTGTTCGATTTGGCAGTTTCTACTTGTTTTAGTTGAATTTAGGGCTCACCCCCACGGTCATGGTAAGGCCTAACATAAAGCAGAAGCTGCTCTGTTTAATAAACGGTGAGTTCGACAAATGGGATTATAAACTGCACTTCAGAGAACAATCTCTGTTAAGGATCTGAATGAATGCATGCTAGTGGGTACTCACTCCCTCACAGCATACAATCATCAATGTTTCCAGATACTCCATACAGAATATAGACCTCCTCTGACACGTCTAAACAGAGAATTCACTATTGCTGTCAATCTGATGAACAAGATGCAATTCAATCACTTCTACAAATTCTGGTAAGTTGAACTACTGCCCAAAGGGAAACTGTGTGGTAACCTTTCGGAAATGTCACAGCAGATCATGAAAAATATACCACTTAAAAACACAAACAAATATGTAATATTATTATTATTATTATTATTATTATTATTATTATTATTATTAATACATCATCATCATCAAATCTTACTTGCAAGAATTTAAGTATCTTTAAATTATTCGCTGCAGTTTGTAGGCTGTCACTGATTCTGCTTTCGCCCCACTTTAACCAGAATAAATGTGTGATGTCAAGGTCTCACTATGTTACCATCTTTTCAGAAATGCAAAAACATTTAGTCACAGAAATAGCTTTGCAGGTAGAGATGTAAATCATATCACCAACATTATTATTATTATTATTTTTCTCCTATTATCCATAGTAAGAAGTGAAAAGGTGCAACATGTGCTCTGTAGTATGTTCAGTGTATGAACCAAATAGATCGAACTGTGCAGACAAAGCGTACAAGGCCAAAGATCACCAGACAGACATTTCAAGATAATCTAATTACACCTGAGCCAGAAACTGGTGCTGATAATTACAAATGAAAATCAATTAATAAAGTAAAGAAAATCCAAGACATCTATTGAAATTTCAGGGAATTTTGAACAAGCCCTTTGTGTCCCAGGATTTCTCTTATAATTATACAAATACATTAAATGTAAAGGTCTGTTGTGTGTAGTAGATAATTGGGAGTGTGCAATGTTGTCCTGGATGCAAATGGTAAGTTAGTGTGCCTACCAGTCCCTCTTGGGGAAATTCATTCTTACAAAATTAACAGTTAACATGAAAAATGCCGCCAAAACCCTTTCTTGTCAGAAAATGTGTACTCTTGCCTGCAGGTGCATGAGAACATCTGGCTAGGCAGGAAACACAATATGTTGAAAATACTTGAACTGTTTAGTTTTAATTGGGTTGCAGAAAGGTCTTCTAAATAATGTACTAGGCCAATTATGACTATCTCCCAAAACTCATAAGGACAAGGTATACTCTGCATAAATTTAATTTGTATTTAGTGTTCACCTAAATGACCTATAGGCTGCACTTTATGAATGCACACCCAATTCAAAATCTGATTATAAAAATGAAAAACACAAACATTATAATTGTTGTTGACCGTAATCAATCAGGAAATGTTACTTTGCTTTTTTCTTGCCATCAATCAAACAATCTGAATGTTACATATAAAAGAGTTCCCTGTTTTTCACATTAATTCATATGACGGTGAGCAGTATGCGGGAGCTAGCTCGAGAATATAGGTACGAGCAGTAACAGAGCGAACAGAACAAAAGAGAAAGGATTCCACTGGCAGGATGCTAGAAAAAAGTGAAGTAAACAGGAGGTAGATATGAAGCAAAGAAGATATGAAGTAGATTTCTGTTGCCAAAAGCATAACTCCAGAAGCGGTTTTGAAGAGATTCATGTGGTCAGAAATATTGTGCGTTTGCCTCAGGAAGGAGATTGATGAATGTATGTATAAAGGAGTGTTGCCAGCGTGACATGAAACGTGGAGAGGGCAACATCAAAGTCTGGAAGCATATGGTACCTATAGGTATTAGAGAACATATGCTGATAATTGCGGCTCCGCTACGGATCAGGATGTTAAAAAGTGCTTGTTGCTTCCTTGATTCCTGGGCATGCTTGGCTTAAAACCTTTGACACAAAATGCTCAGGGTGAGAAAGCATTTGAGAGAGGATCCAGTTGTCTTAATTAAGGTGCTGGGAGACATCGCTCTGAAGCGTCGGCTCTGTTGCTGTAGAAAACAATCCTTAAACATTTCCTCAGTTTGAAAGTAGCATTATTAGAAAGTTCACGCAGCGATGTCAATCACTGAATCCCTGCCTACTTGGAGGTCCTAACCACAGTCTAACCCATCACTTACACTCGGGAGTCCTGTCTCTTAGCACAGCAGATTTTATCGAGGGTAATCAAAAGCTACAGATTTCACACAGCCTCAATCTCTGTCTCTTGCTAGTCTACTCCGAAGCTTAATTGATCCCTATTTATTACTTCATGACCAACTGGCCAGACTGGCTCCGCTTTGGCCCGGTAAAGCAAACTCCAGAGGATGAAACGGATTTTGGGATGAGCTTTTATTTTGTTATTAATAAACCAATGAACTCCAAGTTGAATGCACACATTCTATGAATAGTATGTGGAATTTCTTAACTACTTTGAACCAACTGGAGTGAAAAACAAATCCTTTTTTTTTTTTTTTTTTTTAAGTTTCTTCCTCAGGGAGACGTTACCTTGGGATCTCTGAGGAACAGAGCTTTGTGAAGCAGGGCGTGTATATCTCCAATGGGGGGGTAGTGCATGAGCAGTCCCAAGCAGGTCTGGTAGTTACTGGCAATCACTGAAATAAACACGAAATACACACCATTAGTAAGAAGCTGCACCAAGACATCATTGTGCATTAAAAACAAGAGGAAACTAAAAAAAAGTAAAACGAAATATAGGTTTTGATTTGACATTTTTATTCCACTAACAATGTCCTGCTGTCCTTTGATGGGCATGTGACTTACGTTATGCTGCAATACACACTGCAGAATGGAGACATTTAAAGCATATATTTGAAATGACTTAACACTTCCGTGCCAGTTGTGGGGAACCTTTACAACAAACAGACCGTTTGAGTAAAACTACTTGGCTGTCAAACTGCAAAATGGCTGTTGTGTGTGTTTGTTGTTGAAAGCTGAAGCAGTGTGTTGAAAGAGTTTCTAGGGACAGGGCTTGAAATAAATCTTACTGCCACTAATGAACTACACTTAATAGTAAAATGCACTATAAATATAACGTTTCATTTATAAGAAGATCAATGGTACTGACAAATTCTTTTCTACTCTTTCATGCAGAATATTTAGTAGGATTATTTTCCACAGGCAATGCAATCAATCACGGGAGGAGAACAATGTGATCCATCAAAAAAGAAGAAGGAAAAAAAAAAGGAGAAAAGACAAAAGTATTTCCCCGACTACCATAAGGACTTGTTAGTGCCACTAATCAAAAATTTTAGAGGTCCTCCTTATCTTTTTTGTACCTTGTTTTTCCTTTTTCAGAATGAAAACATACACAAGTGAATCAAATGAATAATTATAATCGGGGTAGGGAAACACTTTATCATCTTCATTTCCGTTGCTGATCCGACAGCTTGTAATTTCATACATCTGCTTTCATTTGTAAAGTGCTCACTTACCCTCCTCATTCTTTCACCATACTTTTTGTTCTCTTGTGTCTGATTGCTGTATCTTTTCATTCGTGTCATTAGTGCATCAATGCATCATCGCTTAGCTTGGAGTTGTTAAGCAATGAACTTATTCAGGTCAGCTTTCAAAAAACAAATTCAAATCTGACTATAGGGGCTAAAAAGGCACTGGGGAGAGTAGTTTCCCTGCTTTTTTAGTTAGGTATTTTACCACTAATTTGGAATTACTGTTACTCAAAGTGGTTTGTTGCTACAACCCTCATACTAGAAAAGTAGAGATGAAGACAGCACACACGGACAGCAGAGCTAAAGCAGTGAGGAGAGGAAACTAGCACCACTTGCTGACATCACTGCAAAGCTCACAAATCTTCTAGAACATAGATCCTAATTAATTAAATGTATTAATTTCAACATGATACCTTTTACAACACATGCAACAGCACAGCAGAGTTTACTAGCCCAACACTATTGTAGTCCTCTCTACATTAAATGTTACCATCACATTATATCAATTTGTTTATTTCTCAAAATAAACAATTTAACAATTTAGTAGTGAGCATGCAAAATGCTCCTAACCTCTAATTAATTTGGAATAATTTAAATAACAAAGAATGCTCACTATCACTATTGTATCAAACTTGAAACTCTGGTCCTGTTTGATTATTGTTAGAAAAAGTTACAGCAAACACCCTGAGCAAGAAACTGAGCCGGGATAAATGCCTGCTGCACTGAGTCTCACCAGAACTTACAGGCACTGTATAAACTGCCAGTGAACACCCTCTGGGAAGCAGATTGCGCTGCCGCTTATTCCCAGAAGTTTACTGGTGTACCATGATGCAATAAACGGGATGCAGCAAAGGTTCTTCAAAAGCAGCGAGGCTGTCAGTTGTCTAGGAGATTTAGATGTTGGAGTGTTTATTCTGTAATCTACTTCAATGCACTTACAAAGACATGTTGAGCTCCGTCAAGACATCTTCTCAGTGCAAACAGACGTGGCAGTTCAACACAATGCCTTCAGGTACAGTGTCAAGAATAAAATAATTGAATTTAAACTTTTTTCTGAAGCTAATCAATGACTATTGTCTTTGTACGCACACAAGAGGTGCTTTTTAATGCTTAATAAAGTATGATACCAAGAATAAACCTTTTTTATCTTGGTGTAATTTTTTTGTTTTGTTTTATTTAATATTAAATAAAAGGGACCACCCCCACATGGACACTGAGTGTCACAGTTAATTATAAAAATGATACATAATTTGAAGCATTTTATAATTCAATAGTCTTTAAATGCATTTTCCTTGAACAGATGTAAAATCTAAAAGGTGGTTCAGCTATTTTTATAGGACTGGTGTTATTGCATTAGGGACTAAATGAGTTTTACAGGTTGAACATTATCTGTAAGAAGTTGATCACTATGTTATATTGTTCTGTTTTAGAAGGTATTACAATTTGCATAGTTTTGCAATAGTATACAATTAATACGTATGAAAGGACATAATATTTTAATGCCATCAACAAACTTTGCAATAAAAGAACTCATACACACAGAAATACAGTACACTAATTTTAAGTAGCTACAGCCTACACCAAACCAATACTCATGTATCAAAGGTATACAAATAATTAAAAAAAATATACAAGAAAGAACATATCAAACACAATCCTTGTCAAAGTGACTTTAAATAAATGAGATGGATTTCAGTCTTTCCCCAGTAGGTGGTGTACTTCTCACACAGTTTGGCCTACAAGTTTTTACTCAAAACAGGATGTAAGTCAGTTGTGAAAAAAATGATAAAATCCCACTTTCTCATGAACACAAACCGAATTTGACATATGCTTGTAAATATATTTGGTTACATTAGTGCTTCGTTTCAGGAATAAGCTCTACTCACATGCATCTCTGATGTACAGGAGCATGGCTACAAAAATGTAGTCAACTAAATCCAAGGTGATGCTGTCTGCAAAAAGGGCGTCCCAGACTACGAGCAGGTCCTGCAGAGGAAACTCTCTTCCAAACAGCAGCCTGACCCATCGGCTGTGAAAAGAACAGACAGAAGAATACACACCTGTAAAAGGGGTAGTGAGGCCTGTATGAACTGTAGGGAGAGCTCCTAAAGCTCGAACTTGCCAGTCTACAAATAATAGAGCCCACAGGCCCATTTCAGTGATTTGGTTTTGTACAAACAAAAAAACATCCAGTCACAATTGTGTAAGTGTGTGTATGTTTTTATATATAATATTTAATTGATGGTAATTCAAGTAAAAGCTGTCTTTAGCTGAATTTGTTGTATGTTTTGTGCATTTATTCACATTTATTCTTCTTTGTTTATTTGCAGATGAGATTAATGAAAGAAAACTTTTACTTTAAGGGAACTGAAAAGATGGAACAAATACGAGTTATAACTACTTCGGTTAACATCTTAAGATGGTGGCTGTGCAACACCACAATAGCACTGCCTGTTCTGGGATCAAACAGAGATCCAGTCAAGGAGAAGTCTACACCTTGACATAAACCTCTCAAACAAGGCTTTCTCAGCAATACGCCCTGATATAACAGGCCTACACTTTTTGTTTGTTTGTTTTTAATAATGTCTTTTGTGAAAACTGTTAGCCTCCCTTGGGTAAGGGCATCTGCGAATGAATGAATAAATAAACAAACAAACAGATAAATAAATAATAATGTGACTGCTGACCTGACAATTTTCCTGCAGGATATACACATGACAGTTCAAGTATATTTCATCTAAAAAGTATAATTAACTAGGTATTACATTTGCTTCATTCCACTTAGTGAAAGTTTCCCACATGTACTGTAAAGTGTCAATCTTAGATCAAATTAATTCAAAAACAAAAACTTTTTTTTTTTTTTTAATTATTATTACATTTAGAATGCCCATTTACACTATTAATACCACTTGGTATACTTTTATTGTTATATTTATTATAATATGTTTTAATATATTGTGTCTAAATACTTTCTCAAACTTGAGAAAATATTAAGATTGAAGTTCTTTTAAAATTGAAACATGTGAGTTGCTAACATTGTAATCTGTCATGCTATTGTAAATTAACTGCATCAATACAATCATACAATAAACAATTTGACAATGCTGACAAAAGCACATGATTTTCAGTAACAGTGGTTTGGTTTTATACAAAATGATAAAAGTAATGCAGTTTGATCTGAATCTATAAAATAATACCCATACATAATTAGTGTTAATAATAATAGTATTAATATTATGGTTCTTGTTTATTGATTTATATTAAAGCAGCACATTACAAAGCAAGGGACTTGGTACACAACACCTTTTTTTGTGTGCCGAGTAAGGCATCACAGGGATGAAATGGCAAAGGAACTAAAAGACTCGGGTATGAACATGGGTTTTTATGAAATGCACTTGCCACAATCAGGGGGTTGCAAGAAGCCTGCTACTCCCACTATAGTTTCTTTCACTGGATTTTCATTTTCCTGCCTCTGCAAATTGAAATGGCACTCCTTCCATTTCCAGTATATATAACCTGGCTGGCTAATAGGGGGTGAGAACAACAGTCAATTTAAATCAGTAGTTTCCAGATTTTTCCACAAATTACATAAATTAGATCCTTATTTAATATGGTAAATGAACATCCATTACTATTACTATTGTGATTGAGTATGGGAAATAACCACCTATTGAGAATCTTTCACCTTACAGCTTGTTTTATTTGGGAGTAATAACTTTCCAGTTGGACCATGGAAACCATTGGTGCCAGTTCTTCCATTATTAAACAGCTCTGATCTAATGCATATATAATTTTATAAGAGTTTGGACCTTCACACCTCATTGCATTTTTTGAATTTAAAACAAACTAAATTCATACAATACAACCTACAAATAACCTAGAAAGATATCTAATTACACTGCCTGAATTTGTTGAATGCTTTACCATAAAGAAGATAAACAGCTGGTCTTCAATAAATTGAAAACTTTCTGATAAATTAATTTACAAAGCTCTTCCCTGTAAATCTCAAAACAGAACTAATCAAGTATGTGGCAACTTGCCTGTATTTTAATGTCAACTAATAAAAAGAAATACAAGATAGTTGGCTCTCAAGTCACTTAATTCAACAACACTTACCCTCATCTCATCTACATGGGTTTTCACCTTGAAATGTGACCTTACCAAGATTACGGTTTAATCAGCGGAGATTGGCAATATTAATACAGCCAACTGCTAGTTTCAGCGAAAGAAGAGTAAATATACAATTTAAAAATACATAGAAAATAAAAAAAGTAATCTGAGTGGAGTGGAGTGGAGTGGAGTCAAATTTGGCTGAAGACAAGGTACACATCTTAAGTATAGAAGGTTAAGTAATTGATGGTGATATTTTTAATTCAAATGTTAAGTTTAATCTGTGCAAGTTTTTATTCCCATGCTATCTGTGTCTCGTCACTGTGCAGAATTGTTTTGAGTGTACTTTGACAACATATCAAGTCTCAAAACATGTATAAAGTTAAAGTAGTGACTGCTGATGCTGTTAAATAAATGAACCCATCAGTCAGAAACTAGTTTGATTTTAATCATGTAGACTACGCCATACATCCATGAGGTTCAAATAGAAATAATTATATTATATTATATATATATATATTATACATACACACACCCGCACACACATCAAGATTCCACAGTATACTGAGGGTGAGCCAATTAAGATTCTGAATGTTTTGGATTTCCAATTATTTTCCAGGCGAATGAAGTGAATGCACAATAATTTATCCGTTAGTGTCTCTCACAAAATTATCCTCCACCACTCACACAATGGTAAGGGGCCAGCAGAGCACTTAGAAGAATTAGTCTCTTTACTTGCCCACCTGTCTGGCTATTCCCTCTAGACTTTTTAAGTTTGTATAATTCTCTCTCTATTGGGAAATAATTAACACTCTGGTTTTATTTTTTTATGGTAAAAAAACAGCTGTTTTTCACAATTTTAAAGCATTACCTCTATGGCAAAGCTGAGGAAGAAAGAACGCTGGTACATAGTTTGTAGCAGTAACAGCTGTTTCCACACATACATTCTGCTTATTCTGCAAAAGTATTCAAGCTATTCAACAATAAACATAACATGTAAGAAAAACAGTTTTTTGTGAGAAACTCCTATCTACTGCAATTCAGACTGATGTGTTGACAGGTCCACAGACTTACTTGTTGACAGGTTTGACACAATGCTTTGGTGGACTCCATAAAAAGAAGAAAAATATGGCATTGACATAGAAATGATATCCATCAACTGATTTGTGAACATGGTATTTTTGGTATTTGGTAATAGGATTTTGTTAAATAAAGTTAACTATTAATTGTAAATTATACTGAAAATGAGAGTTGAATCAAAATGATTGCCATAATTGAGAAAAACAAAAAACAAACAACCACTATTTTTAACCAAATCCTTTCTCCAAAGCTTCCACTGATAGTTTTAAATCCATTATTTGAGTGATTATCTGGGACTGTTCCTTAGGTTACAGGTACATAATGAGGCTGGAAACTATTCTAGTGTTGTAAAGGTGTAAATGCGTTGAATGCATGATGCCAAATTAATTTGTTTCCAAATTTTGGTACTTCTGAATTTCAAAATTTCTCTTGAAACAGTGACAGCAATCAGCGTGGCAAACAACCTAAGCAGAACAAAATATACATCATGTCAGAAACTAAAAGTAGCGGCCAATGCAAAAAAAAACGGATCTCTTTAGTAACTCCTTAGAGCAAAAGGCTTTGTGAAACTCACTACACAATAGACAGCTGCAATTAAAATATAGAGCTGCCAAATTTCTCATAAAATCATAAAATTACTCAATCTGTAAAGTAATGGGTAACATTAAAATCAATCAACGCGTAAATAAGGATAATGTAGAACATAGAAACACAATTTATAACAGCAATTTCTCTTCAATTAGGTAACTTTAAAAACAAATTCTGTTAATATACAGCATATTTGTTATGGATTCTTTGTCTGAATTCTTACACAAGAGGAGGTTTGGATTTTTTTTTTTTTTTTACATTGAGAATATGCTCTAATCTATCTTGCTTCATTAAAATTTAAGTTCACTATTCTGTCAGGCACTCTCATGGTTGTGTTCCATCAATACTACATTTGAAGTATGAGACAGAATAAGGAATTAATATATGCCCAAATACACAATTCTTCCTGCAGCCTGTTATCAAAGTTGACTTTTTTCAGTCTTCTTCATTGTTATGAAAAAGAGAGGTCATCGTGACCTCTTCATTATTAATGAAAGAGAAGGCTGATACTCTTGCCGTTCGCTTAAATGCTGAGTAGATGTCTGGAGATACTGGATACGCAGTAATGGTACGGTTCTTTTTTCTTTTTTTCAAGGATGTTTTAACCATGTAAATGTCAAAACCAATGCATCACGTTTGGAGTGCCATCTGTGAGCAAGATGATTCGGGACTTTGTCTTCCTCTTACAAAACTGAGTATGTTCCACGCAAAAAGGAGAAGTCATACTACCAGAAAAATAGACTGTTTAAAAAATGGAAACTTGAAATCGGCAGCGCAAAGACATGCACTCACAGATGCATCAATTTGTTGTCGAATATTAAAGGGGAAGCCAAGTGGAACTACAATGCATTCACTCTTGTTAGCACAGGATCCACTTAAAGAGCAATATATAATGAGTCAGGAGCCTCCCACCTTTAAAAATAGCAAGCGGTGTGTGCAGTGGCCTCATTTAGCTGCCTTTGTGCCCTATATCACTCTAGGTAGCAACACAGGCCCTGGTGGCAAGGAAGTAATTCATTAATTATCCACAGTATTTGCTGCAAAGCAGAGCACTAAGCAACACAGAGATAAAGTGTGACTGCAGTTCTTTTGGGTCTCTGTTTGCAGAGTATGGCAGAGGCAAGCAATGCCTACGCTGTTACTAATTATTCCAATTATCATGGCACACTATGAAAACTTGATTAATAACAGTGAAGATATTGTTGTGGCAATTAGCCATATGGTTATGGGACTTTATTCTGTCACGATTTAGCCATTAGCATCTACTTATGTTTGTCAGAACCGTGCATCCATGACAAGTTGAAGTTCTGCTCACCTTGTTGAGTCCCCTGTGAGCTGCACTAGAGAAATGTTTATTCCTTGGAGCTCCTTGCCTGAGTAAATTTTTCATGTGGCATCCGGTCTGACTAGGGACAAATGTCAAATAACGTATGAGACGACCCATCAAACCTGATGCTCTCTGCAAAGGTACTTAGTAAATTACCTGTCACAGTGCACTACTTTCACAAAACATTTGACCAGTGAAATTAGTGTCACTGACTTACATTTACTTAACATTAAATGGTTTTTACACTGCTCCTCCTTGTTAGGACTTGTTGGAATCCTCCAGATGGAAATAAAAATGCATGAGATCTTCTGAACCCGGGAAAAGACAAAGCACTTTGAGCAAAAAACAAAACATTGAAAAACAAAAACAAAAAATGTGCATCTGCAGTTCCAAAATGCAGACACCAAGGACACTCTAAAAGTGTTGTGAAGCAGAATGAACAATGAACAACAGAATAATCTTAGGGTTATGATTATAGAGCGAACTACAGATTCAAATATTTTCAAATATCATAATTTCTAACAGAGAGGGTATTAAACAGATTTGAAGAAGTGTGTGTGGAGATTACACAGTAATAAACTTTAAAAAAATACTTTACAAATATTAAACCACTTGATCATATTTGAAATACAATATATTTCTAAGAAATTAAAATGTACAAATGACAGGGTTTGTAAGCCAGTGAGAGTCAAGGCCTCCATCTCAAATAGGTGTAGATATTTAACCTTGCAAACACTGTACTACATTCTCTCATAGAAAATGCATGTTTTCAGTGCAAGTATAATAAGAAAGGCAGCTGTCTTTTTTAATAAAAAATAATAATTTGCGTACATTAAAGCCAGTAGTAAGTGTACAATACAGTGGTTGAAGAGCTGACACAGAAAGGCAAGGAAAAACCCTGCAGAGCCAGAACTGTTTCAAGAGAGCCTTGCCTATCTGACATGGCCATTTGCAGAAGGCAGATTACAGAGCCAGATTCCAAAACTGTAAACCTCAAATGGCAAGGAAAAAGCCAAAGGTGTCTGCCAAAGCAACATGTGGAGCATGCAACCGTTTAATACATTCCAAAGAAGGGAATGCTGTGAACCAAAACCTGCTGGCAGCTGCAATGTTTGGAAACCCATCTAGTTTTGTCTGGTGTTATGGGGTCATGTTGTCATGGATTGGATAGTCAATTGTGGTATTTGTTTTGGAGGAATCCTTTTCCAAGATTACAGAATTATTTCTATGAAAGTCACACACCTGTCATGTTGGAACTACTGAGAAACATGGATCTTTATCCAGTATGGGCTATGTGCTATTTTATTTTTTTATTTTTTTGGGTTGCCCTCTAGTGGAATTGTTATGGAAAATGTCTCTACCTACAACTCTTTGCTTTGAAATGCACTACCCAGCAGAGGGAACCTATAGGTACTGCTGCATTTATCCTGAAATCATGAGAATCATTACAATTTAACACAGGTGGAGGCCACTTAATTTGGTGAGTGAATTTGAAGGCAATTGCAACATGATCAGTCTATATCAATCCACTGCTGGATGAAGGCCTCCCCAAGATCTTTCCACTTGCTTTGATCTATAGCTTGCCTTTTCCATGTCACACCTGCAAAAGTTTATTATCTATCTATAGCTACAGATCTATATAGATTGATAGATAATGCATCTTATAGTTACTGACAATGCAATGAAGCTCTGATTATTGCAAAAGAACAGACCAGCTTTAGAACTGGACTTCAATCAATATCTGGAAACAAACGGGACTATTAAATGAGCCAGACTGACTGAGCCGTCTGAAACTCTTTCCATTTAGTGCAACGGTTTAATTAAGTTTAGGAAGGTTCATATAGTAAAAGCAAACCTGAAATGCATAAGGACAATGGATATATGCATTTTATTCCAAAAATATATGTTCAAGCCACAGAAAGCATCTTTACACGAGACTATGATCAGGTGTATTAATCTTATTATTTTTTTATTTTTTTAGAAATACAATCCTATAAAATACTGCCTGGCAGAAAAAAAAAAAACAATCCAGTGCATTTAGTTTGAAATATATTGTTCCTAAATATGACAGAGTTTAAATCAGAGGCAATCTACACTTGATTTTAACAACACGTGCAGCTTAACTATTTTATTTCCTTTGCAGTAATCTGTGAGAAAAAATACAGTGCCTCTTTAGCGTGGGCTGCCAAGGCACCCCGTGATAAGATTATTTAATTAAAGCTCTGCTGATTTATGACCCAACACTTCAACACTCCTGCACATATGGAGATTCATAGCAGAGAAGGAGCAATGTGAAGAGCTAATATGGGTAAATGATATGTTATTAAAAGGCTCAACAGAAGCTCAGAAGGAACACATTTGGTGTCACTATAGGTTTATGACAGAAGAGTTAGTCTATCGGTAGACAAAGATCTGTGCAACATTGCTGATGCTAGTTTACATGTAACCTCCATACTGTTAAAGAAAATTATTGC
The DNA here is from genome assembly GCF_036373705.1 of Amia ocellicauda. Lineage (NCBI taxonomy): Eukaryota > Metazoa > Chordata > Actinopteri > Amiiformes > Amiidae > Amia > Amia ocellicauda. The sequence goes on from NC_089859.1 coordinate 24,763,518, forward strand.
AGGAACTGGTCAATAGAAATCTCAGTTTTCTGTCACAGTTCTGACATAATTATATTATATATATCTTATACTTGCAGATTGCATCTTAATACAACAGGATCTCAAAGAAAAGTGCATCCGAAAGCATTCCTTCGTAAACTATTGAGTAATTAATAGCCAGGTGATTTTTTTTTTTTTTTTTTAAGCTTTTGGAAGTAATTGTGGCTACTTGGAATTACAGTGTATTACTGCATAATGGGAGCACAGGCACTTAAAGAAAAAGAAGCAGAAAGCATTAATTTATGGGTGTTTTGAGCTCCTTAAATCAGGCATGGATTGACATATAGGTGAGGTCATATGTGGGCCACATTTGGTGGTCTCTGTTTAGGCCCGAGTGCACATTACTCCATACAAAAGAAAAAAGAAAAAAGAAACGGAACACAATTCAGAACAATTAAGTAGAATTCGTTACCCGCACTTCAGGGAGGCAAAAGACTGAATGACAGGACATAACTAAAGTGTGCTTGCACTGTGGCTGACAACAACCAATTATGCCTAACCTTTCACAAGGGATACATTCAGAAATTGAATTAACTGAGAATAGCATCCATTCAGATGAATCAGTTCTTACTAAGGCCTTAACAAATAAATACAGTATTGGAATCGCTACTCCTAGACTTCAGGATGTCATTTATTTTTTTTACTCAGTAATCGTGATCTTGTGTCTTATCTAGGTACACAGCAAAACTATGATTTCCATGGTTAGATTCCAATAACACAGGTTTTCTGGGGATCCTGTAAGTGTTGCCAGAGATTTTCATTGTGGCACATTTCAAAGTTTTCCATTTTCTTATGCTGTTGAAAAGTACAAAGACAGCACAATATAACATTAAGGAATTATTAAGAACAGTTTGCCATTGATAGTTCAGCACCCTTTAGAAGAGCAATAGTCATCAGTGATAAGATACAGTCTTGAGCACATGCTTTGGATAAGAAATCTACACCTCTTCAGTTAGTCTGTTAATTTTCAGCCTTATTAGTTTTTAATAAAAGCAACATTTGCCAGTTTAGAGTTTGGCGATTTTCTCTTAAAGCTGATGGTACTAAAACAATTCCACAACCTGAGACCAGTAATCCACATGCATAATAATGATGATGATGATAATAATGATGATGAAGTACAGTAGTTTAAACTATTTCCTTCAACTGCCAATTACAGCACACAACCAAAATCTGCTGTAAAACACTATGCAGTGCCACCTCAGCTAAAGATACTGATATTTGAGTTATTTTGCCACAGAGATGTGGTGGCTTGTAATTGCTGTTGTTTCCCGTTTCTCAAAGTGCCTGTGTGTCACATAAATGGAGACGTTGCTTTGTGACACACCTATCCTGTGTTTATATAGTCTGCTATTACATCACAGTTAGCTGGCCTCTAAACTGGCCGTGAGTTTGCCTTCATGCTGGCTGAATTCTAAAACACTTCAAAAAGTTAGCGTGGTGTGTTCACAACTGCTGACGAAATACCTTATGCCGGTTTAGAAGCCTCTTAAAACACAACTTGTGTTAATGGGGTACGAAAGTATCTAAAACAAGAACACAATGAACAGACATGACAAGATGGCAGACATGCTATATAAGAAGTGCACCACCAGTCTCTGCAATCAGCTAAAACAAGTTGTTAAAGCAGGGGAAAGAGGGGATTGTTATGAGCTATTGAAATTAGACAAAAGAACAGAAATGGGCATTTTCCAAAAGAATATATATTTTTGAATGCTACTGTTTTTGTTTGTTTGAAGATGGGTTGATTTGCTTGGATTGTTTTATTTAAAATAGTTAAACAAAAAAAAACAAAAAAACAGCTTCAGTGGGAGTGTGAAAAGAAAAACCCAGTGAGTAAAATGAAATGATCTCATTTTCAAACAACAAAATATACTGACAAAATTCTACATGTACTTCAAATGGGTTTATCATGATATTTACAAGAGGGATATTTAAGCATATTGAAAGAATAAATATAATAAACACGTTGTCCAAATATACGGGCTTGACTATATATTCTCAAACATTACAAATAACTGTGATTAGTAAATCAGCAGGAAGCTTGGATGAGGGAAGGATTAAATTGTAAAGATTGTAGCTCGCACATGACGTACTTGAAGCATCTCATTACCTTAACTCAACTTCTTAAGGGATAATATGTCTCCAGTGCAGGATTTATATCTATCAATTAGGCACAGAACATTTTCTACTACTTTAAGAACTTATTGACTCAAAAACAACACACACACACACACACACACACACACACCTAACAAACAAAAAATAATTAATCAACAGTAGCGGGAAATTATCTAAAGTTCTTTCAGGTAAAAGACCCTTCAGAAGCAAGACACAGCAATCCCCATCAGAGGATAAAGCCCACATATTTCTTGTGCTAACTCTGAGCACTAATTATAGATCTTGCCAGTTGACTCCTGTTTCCCAGGATTATAAGTTGAACATAAAACATGCCTTTTCATCAAAACAATTACCATTAATCAAAACACTAGGAGCTACTACCAGTCAAGTCTAACCTACCACTGTGCCCAGCAATATATCATACTGTCTGTTGTCAAACATGCTAACCAGATCTAAATACACCGTTTTTGCTACAAACCACTGAAATTTTGCTTGGTAAGTGGAATTTTATATTCAAATTGCATTCTAAGTAATCTGTTCCATCACTGTATTCTAATTTCTGGTACTCAATCTTCATCCAGTAGACATGTCTTTCTTTGATACTACTACTGATAGTTTATATCAGTGTAAAAACCTGACTAATGAACTATCAAAACAAACAACCAAAAAAAAATTAAACATAAAAAACATTCAACTTTCACTGGCATTTTCACTTTCACATTTTCATTTTCAGGCAATTTCTCAGTAAATCCATCATATCAAAATATTTCTCATTAACAAAAAAAGGATATATCTTATGATCTGTTTGTCAGTGCTGCCAGTTATAACTCTATGAAGTAGTACTTTTTGCTTATATTATTTATAGTTTGTAAGGAAAAAGAAAAGGATTTGAAAAAGACTACATTACTTGAAATGTATATCCAGTACTGTTCAAGGTTTACCTTTACCTCACATTGCATTATTAACCAAATTATATATACTACATGCTAAATGTAGTCAGATCCACCCATTTTACTCATGTGACCATATTATATAAGAGTCACATGAGAAACACCCATGTTATTACTTTGAAACATAATGCTGAGAATGTCTTTTTGCAAAACCATAATAGTTGTGGATATCATTATCGCTTCTTCCTTCACTTTAGTAACTTCTGATGATTAGATTAACAGAGTGAAAAGAGGTCCTGATTAGGAAGGGGGAACTTGCACTCTATTCATTGCTGATATTTACATTTACATTTTTATGATTTTATGAATAAAAAACCTTTATTAGGTTATATAATGTTAAACTTTTAGGTGTAAAATGACTTGACCTAAATAACACATGTACACATTCCTAATCATTTCAGCTGTGCCTAAACTATGGAACTAAGTTTGTAGGGTATTGTAAAAAGAATAGTTTCAACGTTTGCTTCTTAGACGTTTGCTCATTGTCTTGCAAAAATATGGGAACAAATTCCCTGGCTATATTTTTCATACAGTTTATTAAAGTAACATTAGTTTAAGCATGTATTAAGAGGAAGCATATATTGAAAATTAAAAGTACACTGACGAACATAATTTGAAGGACAAAAACACTATCTGTGTAGAGAAACCAACATTTGATTGAACAGTACACCAAGTGCATGACAGACCCTCTCCAGCTGCTGTTGAAAACAGAGGACATGTTAGGCTGCTGTTTTACATGTGAAATGGCGTCCTCATTAATATCCAAAGCATTGGTGAAGCGAGATTTTATGCTCAGGGAAAACAATATTTTTTTTAAGCCAGAAATCTGACTAGAGAGAAAACGTGTAATACAATTCCCACTGTCAGTCCTTCTGTGAAACAATTTTGTTGATCTGTAATGTACTACCATATATATATATATATATATATATATATATATATATATAAACATTTTATTATTATTATTATTATTATAAATATTAATATATTTTTAATATCAGGGTTTGAAGTTATTGTTTTGTAAATCAAAAAATACATCCAAGGATATAAGAACTGCTCAAATCAATTAAAATGATTGCTCAGTTTCAACTACTTTAATATTAAATAATATGGCATGCAGCAATTTTTCCTCAAAGATATTTCTCAAAAGTGAATTATATATTTTGATTTACTTATAAGTTCATTAAAAATAATCATATCCGATAGACATCAATAGATTTTAATCATGGTAATCCTTTGAATGAAACGCCCCGCATACATTAATGGACAAACACATTTGAATATCATTTTATCAACATCTTTAAATGATATACGTCACATATTTAGCTATGAAATATCTACACACACATATTGTTTTTTGTTTTGTTACACCACTGTAAGGGGAAAAAAATCTATGTTTGTCTGGTATTTGGTATATATGTGGCGTCTCCAACATCTGCTGGTAAATAGCAGCTGGTGGAGCTGATTAAAATTACCTCCAAGTTGTTATTATAAAGATGCCTGGGCAGAGCCGCAGTATTAATGGGTTATTGAATGAGTGATGAAAACCTTGGCCAGCTGATGCATTTTTATTACAGATAAACCTTACGATGGGTAATCACTATAATTTTAACAACTGGAAGAAGCACAAGGAGACAGGAAAAAACACACACACAAAAAAGCACGGAAGCCTGTAAGCTAGGATAACTGCCACTGGGTTGCATTGAAGGCTGGGGATGAAACAGACACTAGGAGTTATTAACATAATGGTTGGCGTTACACGTTGTTTTCACCCCCCCCCCTGGTTCTACTCATGACCTTGCACCTATTGAGCTGCTGCATTGTCACAGCCGTCAGATGGGCAATGTTCACAGCACAGGCTACAGTGCACCATTTAACCTTGGCTGCAGAGGACGACAATGGTGATCTTGGTTCTTGCACAGTTCACAATTTGTACAGCGATTCTCTCCTTACTGCGGGCGTGAGAAACATTTGATTTTACAATCGGAGTTGCCAGATGCACGATGGAAATAATGCATGTCTCTCCTTCTGGTGGAAGGTGTTGTGGAAACTTTAACTGTACAGCTTATTTGGTGCAATTGGAATTATTTTCATGATAAGAGATATGACACAAACACTGCTGTTGTGTTATGGTCACATAATGTAGCGGTGGTATTACACGTGGAATGGATTGTGAGCTGGGTATCAGTGTGACATCATCTTAAACAACAAGAAATGTATTAATACCATAAAGGATAGCATTTTGTCTTCCTGCAGTGTTCTCCTTGACCCGTTTCGTCTAACTTTATAATCAGACTGATGACGAGGACTGTCCCTGCTCGTCAGTATTGCTACATGTGTGCATGCAAGTATTTGGGTGACCCATTTTGAATCGGACAGGTTCTCCCGTCCCCTCCGCCCAGTGCCCAGCTGACAGACATGAGCGTCACAGCCAGGGCATGCTCCCTTTGTACTGTACTGAAACTCAGCCGCTCAGTCAATTGTGGAAACGTAGTAACTGAGGTTTTCCTGTGTAAAAGGTGTGTGGTTACCAGCTCAATTGAAAGACAGAAAATAAAAGTTCAAGTGCCTTTAAATGAAAGGTTATGTAACATTTCACTGTATGTACAAGAGCAGACAAATGGCACCGATACAGAGCAGGCTGCTTACAAAACTAGTGACCTTTCCCTTCAAGGTATCTTTACTCGGAAACTAAATTGAGCCGTTTGGAAAGCTTTCATGTCACCAAATATTCCATAGCTCCGACAATGCAAAGTCAATCACGTGCCAGAAATACAGACAAGAAAGCAGCCGTGGTTGATTTTGCTGGGTGCCTTGTCTGCCACACTAACAAAATGGTTTATTTGTCACAGAGTACATTTTCAGAATGTGGAAAAGCATTTATTTACTAGCCATTTTATAATAACGACTCCTAATATGATCTTGTGCTACAAAGGCATACTCACATCCCATATATCTGTGGAGCTATTTCAAGTCGGGTGAGGTGCATGTAGAGTTCATTGTCATGCTTCTTCAGCAGCTGATCCTGAATGCGATTAACTTTCGCCACAATGGCAACAGAGGGTCCAGAGTCTTGTGGTCGGGCAAAAGGTATGCTCGTAATCATTTCTTCTTTTCCCTTAAATAAACAAACACAATTTCATGTAGATATGCATGTATGGTGTTACAGGGTCAATAATCTGAAGACTTGAAGCAGGTAAAAAAAAAAAAAAAGACTAAAGGACAAGATCCTGAAAATGCTCAGTGACTGCATGGCTACAATACTGCTACAAAATATTGCAAAAACACTGTTATATCAGAACAATGATCCTACAGACATGGAATCAATAGTATTGCTTCTAAGCAACCAGTGAGTAACCAGATAAAAAAAAAAAACTAAAACATTTTAATTAAAAAAAGAATTGCAGCTAACCACTGATTATCCTTAATATATGTTTACTTTTCTTAAGCTGTTGCCTTTCTACAAGGATTATCATTAATTTTAGGTGACTCCACTCTCCAGACAGAGTACAGGGATTTCATTTAAAAATTAAAATCATTTAAGGAAAATTACTCTGATTACAAAGGAACCCACCCAGTGATTATATTTTAAAATATCTTCAATGAAACTTGCTGGATTTTTTGTGAGTGCAAAAAAAAAAAAAAGAAGCTTTCTTTCTTTTTAAACAAATTAAATGAAAAAATAAAATATATCACACAAACAGTAATTATTCCTCCCTTACATTTGCAAGATCTTTGAAAACCTTAAACATCCTCAGATCTCTCGCAGAGGGCCGACCTCGCAAATGGTCCCATCCCATTAGTTTAATAATGCTGGATAAACAATGATCATTAACCCCACCAGTGAAGTAGATCAGAACAATTCAGTCTCAACTCTCAAGTTGAGTTTTGAGGTTGTTGCTATAGAGGATCACCAAACCAGAAAAGGATGAAAGCATACCAATACACCATGAGAAAATCACTTCACGGGAGAGTGCTTAACACAGTCTCTGTGGATTATTGTTTAGGTAGAACACGATGTCAGATGTTGAGGGTCTTTCTATGATTTGGGCCATTGTGTCTAGCCTGTTGTTTGTCTGTAGGCCTAATCCATAATGACTTGCTTGCAGCCACAGTAATACTTTCTCAAGTAGGCTTTCTGCACGTCTGCATTCATGGGACATCTGGTGCCAGGTAGACTGGTGCACCAACAACTTTGATGGACCAGTGAGTGGCAGGTAAAGTCCTCAATATACCAACTGTCAATTCAGAAGGTCTCTTCTGACTGTTGCTGGATAACTGAATGCAACACTAAAGCTTATGGTAGATCATGTCAATCACATGTCACATCACATGATCATTTCACACACATTGGAGACTATTGTAAATTGTAATATTAATGAAAAAAAAAAAGATGTATCTTTAATTTTTGAATACAGGTTTAAGTGTCTTAAATTTGAGTGCCTCCTGCTTTCCACTTCCACCATCTATTATCTCTTTATGTAGTTAACACTAGTGATGACGGGCTAATGCAAATAACAACAAAAAGAGTAATAATCAACCAGATCACCTGTTTTAACAGACAAAAGCATAACAGCACTTAAGAGAAAAACAAAAAGATGACCATCTCCTCACCAAGCAAAGGAAGCTCGCAGGTTTGACTATTATCTCTTTTAGTTTGCTGGTACAATAAACATCAAAGAAAATATATTTTCCAGTTGACCGTTAGCACTTACCTTTCGAACTTCACGTTCAAAACTTGAGAACCACGGTTCAGCAGTTTCCATAAGCTGCGAGAACATAGCACTAAAAGGTAAAAATAAACATATTGTTACAACACAGTATAAAAGGCATTTAGTGTAACAGCTATGATCTTTTTAACCTTTCATGACATCTTAGTCTACCACACTTAAAAGCCTGTGATGTACAGTGTCAAAGTACAGCTTAAATTGGCTACTAGTGGGGTTTACAAAAATAAAAAAAATGAAGACTCAATGTTAGTAGGTAAACGTACGATAATATATTTCAGTTGTCAAGCTACAGTGACCGAACCTATTTTCTCCAGTGAATTAAGTGTTATGCTTCATCTAAATAAATAAATAAATAAATAAAATGAAATTCCTAGAGTAATAAAATCAAATAACTGCTTTCTGATTAGATCTGGGTTCTGAAAGGGCTTACAATACACAATGCTATGATGAGACAAGTGACAAAAAAAACTACAAGCATCATATATTGGTCAGTGCAATTCAGGAGGGTATGCTGAACTATGCTTCAAAGGTGTTGATATGATCAGTTTTGATTCACACTATGATAGCCTATGGACATGCACTGCTGTCATGGAAAAAAAAACTGAGGCTACTCTGTAGTGGTTCTTGTTTATGACTTTTCATTTAGTAACTGTTGGAGTTTTTTTTTCCAAAATTATGCTGAATCTGTAGACTTTCTGAACAACAGGTGCAACAGTTTTAGGAGTGTATTTTTCACATTGAAATGCAATAATTTATAATATCTCAAAGTACAATCATTCTCATTATTTTAAATTATTGGACCACAAATTGCTAAACAGAATTTATCAATTTGGAATCATTCCTTTATTTTTTATTTTTTAGTTAATAAATACATAGAATGATTGACATGTCATTCAAGTTTGAAATGATCTGAAACCCATTTTTCAGATCAGCACCACAAACAGGATTCGAGTTGCTGAATACTAATCACTGTTGCTTCTGCCATCAATGATAAATTGGACAATTACTTAGCAAGGGGGGAAAACTGAACACAGCTTTATGGTAAATTTCAACTACTGGAATGACGTGCTGTGGCACAACATCAAACTGCATATTTTAAGGTTTTGGTTTGAAATTGATTGAATATGTTTGCCCACAACAGTAGGCGAGGTTTAGCAAAACTAACAGTTGAAAAGCATGCTCCATTATGGCAATGAGAAGAACATCACTTAGATTTTAGGATATGTTTAATGGATAAATATGATGAATGATATATCTTTAAATTAAAATCGTAGGCAGTTCACAATTCAGAAACATAGTTCACTTTCCAAGCTGCAAACACATGAATCACATCCTTCAGAAATTAATTTACTACAAATGATGATTCTTCTCATTTTAAGCAACAGTTTACAAATACTTAAGTAGACGTTTCTATTTTTTTTTTACACACAAAACGAATAACAATTTCGTGGCTAGTGTGATGTGTGTTATGAAGCAAAATAGAATGCATGTTCTGACCCTTTGTTACATTTCAATTTGACTAATTAGTAGAGAAAACATGATCTATGTTAGCAAGACTCTTCTCACACTATCTTAACCTTCAGTGTTTGCTGCTTAGTGCCTGCTGTCGTTTTACTTACTAAGCATCATGTTCATGAAATTCAGGGTTTAGCAGCGATTTCATATCCTCACTGAAAAGTAAAAACAATAAGACATGATGGGTTTCCTCAACATTTGTGTCGGTGAGATAAAGCAGAGTTTTGACCACATCTTATAATCAAATCTGATTTAAATTATAATAATTAGTCAAATTCAAATAATAGGCATTCGTTAAAAACAATAAAGGATGTCTAATTGTAGCACAGAGTAGCATAAAGCCAGACATGAAATCTAGAGAGCTAAAAACTATTTTTTTTAGTATGCAGAAATAAAGAATTAATAGAAATTTGAATTCTTATCTATTCTGTCTTTCGCCAGATCAAACCACAATAATGCACGGCATGATATTTACACAATAGAAAGCGAATTTCAGTCAAAGGAACTTGCCTTGGATATGCTGTTTCACTGGCATGCTGAAAGGCTTGGTGGTCACAATGTAGGATGAAGACAATGGGGGCTAGCAGCTCATGCATGCCCTAGCAAGGATTTAGATAAGACTAATTAAATACAACAATGAGAGCCTGTGTCACATACACTAGAAAACTGCACTTTCCTTCTTAAAACAAAGCCAATTATCCTACATTAATGCAAAAGACCTCTGTTAAATGACAAACCGAAAGCTAACCCTAAATGAAGGAGACAAGTCTCTGGGGAGGATAGGTTTTAATGCCCTTGAGCTTGTGCTATAATTGTTCTAGAGACCATCATAAACAACTTCAAATGGATTAGGCAGTGCTTAACGTGGAAGGCCATGTTAGAGCATTGAACTAGCTGCCTATGTCAGAAACTACAGAACAGCACTATGAACTGACATGCAGAATTTACACACACTGTTTAGTAACAAAAAAAGTGGAGTTAAAGTTTATTCTAATAACTTTCTTATACTACCTCATTTGGAACTGAAATTTAGGCCACAGAAATAGATGAAAGTGTAATTTAAGTGCAACTAAGATCCCAAATTGCATCTGATAGTAAACAGAGAATGCTGCCCTTCTATGTACTCTACTGTAAAATCAAAAGCAATAGTAATGAAATACTTAAGGTAAAAAGACAGATTTGGTTTTGCAAATATGTATGCCCTTCAAAGTAACCTTGGTACAGAAGTATATGCACTATTCTGTTGTTTATTTTGTATTTGGTTAATAATGCTTTCAAATTAATGTTTCCCCTTTTCTACCTCAGTTAATTTTCTATAATAATACAACAGTACCGATGCGAAAAACAAGGAAAAGGTCAATAGCATATACATATGTTGAAGATACAAAATACTTTTTCCGTTAACCTACTAAACATTTGTGTTCCACTTTACATCATGTATGATAACCAGGGACATTATGTTCTTTCATGCTTCTCATTAGTAGCATTGAAGTAATATTTCAATACCTGCTTATATAATAATTGTTCGTTCTCACGAGCGTAACAGAACAAAATGTCCGTCAGCATGTTTCTCACGTCATCTTGTTGGAAGTACTGCATTTCGGGAAACCTGAGGCAAAGAAACCCAAAGAAAATCAGAAAGACAAATAGCTAAAAACAGATCTGAATGGGGAACACCAGAAAGTGAAGCAAAGATTAGAGAATGAACCATGGACAACAGGTAAGATTCATAGCTTATCTGTTGAGCAGAATCAAACAGATCATGTTTTTTTCTCCCTGTTTTTAGTGATATATCACAGGAAGCAGAGTACAGAGAAAAAAAACAATGATTGTGTTAACTGTATTTCCTTGCAGCTATATTTGTAACTTTTTCTGTAAAACATTAATTTCAACCTGGGAAAAACAGCTTCAGATAGGATTACCAAAGAGCAGATTGGCAGGAAGTATACAGGGGAAGATAATTACTGATGCACCAGCCACTTTACTCTGGTGGTTCGGAGGTCCTGTCAGCAGATATTTAATTTTCATGTTATATATGTACTTCACTGGCATTGCAGATACACTTCGTAGAAACAGCAACAGAAAATTACACCATTTGAATATAACAGGATGTAAGATTAAATAGCTATATGAAAATAAAGATAATGGTTACAGGTTATTGCTTTAATGTGTAACAGTGATCAGATATGTATTTCATGAAACTAAAACTAAGGTATATAAGGAGAAAGCATGCTTTTATTGTGGAACAAATCAAACAAAATAAAATACCCTTCAGAATAAATTTGAATCAGCATTTGGATTCTGAGACTATAATGTATTATATATGATTTTAAATGTTACATTTCTATTTTTGGTTGAGCTTAAAATACAAGACTAATATTTGTTTTTTAGTGTAGGCGTAAATCAATACCATGGGAACAATTTATACAAAAAGGGAAATGGATGATCTGAATAATTGAATTAACTTAATTACATGTTTTAATCCTCTGACAGATACATAATTTTTTTATTTACCGTTTGTATTTAACGTGGTCACCACTTCAATAAAAATATATATAATTTGCAGCTTTCATCTACAAACATAATTTAAATCAAGATACCCATATTAAACAGATGTGAACATTAGTTATTTTAGATACTGCATATCTCAGTGTTTGATCTTAATCAACAGGAAACCAAATAACATAGCAACAGCGCAGTAAGATTAGTTTTGTTTCCACGAAAGTAAAAGAAATAATAACAATGAAGGAATTCATAAAAGATTTTTAAAAATGTGATGTATGTACAATTATGTGTGTCTTGTATACAAAGGGATCGGATATCTTGATTGAACCCAGGCTGGCAGAGATCATCATTTGAAGGATGCATATTTTTAAAAGTAGAAGACAATGAAAGATGACATCTGGCCCTTAGAGAAACATTTATGTACAAGCTTCCCCCTCACAAAGTTGAAAACATATTTCACTTTGGTCTACTGAACAAGAGTGGAAACATTTAGGACACATGCTTTTCAACCAAAACAGTACATATTTACATGCATTTCTGCACATTTTTCAGATATCTGAAAAAGCTGGGCTAACTTCTTTTAAGGACTAATTGTTTACTTCAGTAAATCTATCGGCCCTTTACAAAACAATGGTGATTAAAACAAGATAACAAAAATCCATACACCACAAATATGTATCAGTAATTTCACAGGATATAATAAATCTTAAATATCACTCATACAGTAATTATGGATTATTTAATAACCTTAAACCTCACAGAAGAAAAGTGTCTTTGCCCATTTAATGTTATTGTGGTATTATATTCAGAAATCAAGAAAAGAATGCTACATAAAATGTATATCTTAATATTCCAAAACTATTTATCTTCGGTTAGGACAGATTCAGAGATTTTACACTTACGTTCTCATGACATCTTGCTGAATCATCCCTCGGAGTTCTTTATCTTGGAAAAATTTGTTCCAAAGGCTCTGAAATTTGTATGTGAAAATAATAGAATATAATTAACATAATATATCAATACATGGGGCGTTTTAACTATGATATTGAAATCTAAACCTAACAATTTTGTGGCTTGTAAATTGTGTTTTTAGTAAATACACAAACATGTACACTCTTACATAATGTGTCCAGTTAATATTTGTACACTTAATAAAGTAAATAATTAAAAATTACAATATGCATGTACACATTTCCTATGTTAAATGATTTTCTCACTTTCCTCTGTATTATATCAATGTTGCTACAGTTTGCTTGGTCAGTTTTAATTCTTTACAGTGAGTGAACTGCTGTGAATGAAGGTGTCAGCCAAATAAATAAGTAAACAAACAAACAAACACATGCATACAAACATAATAAATTGAAGCTGCACAGGATTTGTAAAAATCACACTTACCCCCTCATCCTGAGACAGCGGATTGTTTACAACCAAGTCTTGCTGTCCGGCAGCTTTTCGGGGGTTGGTAATATGCTGTTAAAAATTACGGGAAACCATTGGTTATTCTGTATGCACCCTGGTACCCTAAAATACAACTTTTCTAGCATTTCTATAAATACCTCTTTCAACACTTACTGTCTCTTTAATTTTTTCATACTGTGTTCTCAGCTCCATTGTCTTGTTAATCCATTGGCTTTTGTCTTCAGGAAGGACATCGAGATATAGCTGTCAACAATGAAATGTGCATAAAAAAGGGAAAAAAACTCAGTTTGTACACAAAGAAGAAACCCAGAAAGCCAGGTCTCGAAGCTCCTTATTGATTATCCATGCCTGTAACTGAAAGCTTCTATAAACTAAAACAGCTAATTTTCTTATGACGAATTCCAGTTCACAAGTTAACGGAGACAAACTTCACTTTGTCCACATTTGGGAAAATAAAGAAATGGTCAGTTTTTCCAGTACTTTTGCTTTATATAATGAAATGCAGTATTTCCTGAATTACACACAATGTCTTATGTGTGTGTCTAGTGATTAAGACATTCTGTTGATTTGTTGTGTATTCATTCTGCAGAACAGTGGACTATCTTGTGTTTCAGAAGGGCAGGGGGTAGTGCCTGCCTAATTAGCTGGCGGGGACTGTCAAGTTGTTGTGCCGAGGGTGGGGTGCGGTCAAAGAGGGAGATGTCGGGGGTGTAGGGGGTATAGACTCATACACCTCAAAAGTAATGTCTATGAATTATGTACGTCTAAGAAAGTGGGGGCGCGTCTACGATTGAGGGGAACAAATTGACAAGCACCCCCTGCTAACCTATGCCTCTGGAGCAGAAAGAAAGCTGTGTGAAATCCCACAAAGCCTTTCATCACTACAGAAAAAAGCCTGGGTCCATCTCAGCATTCACGTTTATTATTTGAGAAACACAAAACAAAAAAACAACATATTTAAGATTGTCCAAACATATGTGCTTTGATTTTCTTCTTTCCCTTTGTGCTTTGTCAAGCTATTGATTTCCTGCCAAGAAAATACTGATGTTCCTAAATGTTACACTTTCACAATGTTTTAAATAATCCTTTTGATTCTATTAGTTGACAGTATGCTGGAAAATAAGAAAACTTTCAAGTAGGGGGAACCCTCCATATGCACAGAAAGGAGATAAAATACAGAGGTTTAATGCTTTAGTACGCTGCAGAAAAAAGAAAACATTTAATTTCATACGTGCAAGTAACCTGAGCAAATGTGACAATTTAACATGCTGTCAATATCAATCAATGTAGCAATATAACATAATTCTTTAAAGCTATGTAGCTCTGAGCTTTCCATATAGAAAGAAACACAGTTTATCTTCATCTGACTGGGGTTACGACCACTGTAATGGTAGTTAAAGTGTTACATAAATAACTAAATCTCACTGGAAATGACAGCTCTGTAGGGCAGCGTTTCCCAACAATTGCTGTGCCAAATGGAGACTTGACACAGTAAATAATTGTATAACATCAGTAGATTGACCACACCAGTATAGGCGACATTTTAACTCAAATTCTTAAATTTGAGGTGTGCCACACAATTTTGAAAAAGAAACACGAGGAAAGAAAATGCATAAATAAATTATAATACCTACCAGAATTACACAACTCTGTACACAAGGATAATCTCAGTTTTCTCAGTTAAAATATGTTTTGTTTTACACTTTGTAATGGGGTGGGGGGGTGGGCGTACAGTAGGGGTTGGTTGGCTGCACAAACTGTAATGTTATGTATGTAACACTGCTGGGTCAATGACATGACGTCAATTTTTTGTGTCGGAAGCCATTATTTTCCTAAACATTTTTTAAATTAATACATGTGATATATAAAATTATTGTATGATATCTACTTTATATGGAACAAATTTTATTTTATTTAAATATAATACATTTTTTGAGTTTTGGTGTTCCAAAGCCCCAAAATGACAGGTGGTGGAACTGTCTGAACATATATGCAAAGAACAAATTTGTAGTAAAAAGGTTAATTTACTCAATAAAATTCGTAATCAAATAGTTTGGAATAATTGTACGTTAAATTGCTTATAAATTATTAAATGTAAAAAAAAAAAAACTTGTCAGAAAAATGCATTTCTCCAAATGTCAAATGGCGCAACCCATAACAAAAAGCATTTTTATGTAATATCTATGAACAGAATATGGCATCACAAAAGAAGACCCCAAATGACCCCTATGCTGCAGTAACAAGATTAGCAATTCTCTCACAAATATTTGATAATTTAACATTTTTGAGCCATATTGAGGTTGGGTCAAGGTACCATGTCAGGTGGTATGACCCCTGGAAAACTACAAAACAAAACTGGTTTTGTAGTAAATGTATGTTTTATTTTAAAAATGTATGTATATATTTTACTTCAAGGCCAAAAGTTAATATAGGTGTGCAAGTTAATGCTTGTTAGATTTGAATTGAGTTTGAAAAGTCAGGTGGTGCAAACAATAAGTCAATTGGTACAATCAGAATTATTCACACCAATGGAAAAAAGTAATGTTAATTCATGTTTTTTAATATATTAAATACATTTGAATGATCATAATAATCTTTATGTATGATATTAAGTTACTTAAGTGCATCTATTTTAATTCATTTTTGTTTCAAAAGAAACACCTGAACTAAATAAATTAACCAAGCATCTCATTGTGAGCCTCCAGTCCACAGTGACAGTCATTCATGAAACAATGTTTGATAATTAATGTATGTAATACACTGAATTTAATGTCAGGCTTATACATTCATACATTCCATATAGAAAATATAGTTTTAAAATATTTTCAAAGATGTTTTCACTATTTTATGTGTTCAGAAAATAATGCCTTTTGTATGTCATGAAAACAGTGATTTTGATGTATATTTTTGCATTTTGTGGTACACATATTCTGTAAACTGTTCCGCATAGGTTAGGTTATTTCAACTGCACATTATTCCTTCAGTTCGTATGCTATTTTCACCCAACAACATCTACAAATTACAGTTTGAGTGGTATTTCAACAAACAATTTTCATCTCAAAATAGTCCTTACACTGTAATGGAGGAAAAGGTCAAAAATTTCAATTTCGAAAAACACATTTCTGTTTTTGTGAAAACAACTTGGTAGTAGTGTAATACAGTTTGTCTGATCATAATCAACTATTCAGAAAATTATAGTACAGTTTGTCTATTTTTATTTGATAGGCGTCACATACCTGTATTACTTATAAATCTCAATATTAAAAATGTAATGCATAAAAACTTAGTCTAAGAAGTTTAGAACAAGCGAAAATGGGGTTGAGTTAAAAGCCAAAAGAAACCAGAATAAAATGCATGAACTTCTTTCTTGTTATTTTGTGATAATCAATTGTTACTGAGCATATCAGGTGGCACAACCAGTCATGGTCAGGTGGTGCAACCAGCAATTTTAAAACATCAATTTTTATTGCAACTGCAAAGTTAAGTCATAAATATAGCTTTAACACTTTATATAATGTATACAAATATTTTTACAGTTTTTTTTTCTTTCTCCCTATGGGAAACTGGATGTTTAAAAACACAAATAAGTATCCGTTTCTAAGAAATTTAATAAAAGTCACATAAATAAAGAATTTAAAGTGACATTTAGTATGTCTTTTAGACAGTACACTGATTCATATATACTTGTATCAAGTTAAAATACAAGTGAAATACATTAAAAGTATATATATATTTTAAATTAATACACTGTTGCAGCACCTGACATTTCTTGGGTGGTAAAATCTGAAATTTTAAAATTATAAATGCCATCTTAAAAGCTATAAAACAAACAAGAATACACAAAATACATTCTTGTGAACATAAAATGTATTTTACATCCATTTTGCTGTGCATTTTGTCATTGACCCTGCTGCAGTGGAGAGAGGCAAACACTGTTAGTATTATTTATTTGTACAAATGTTGTGACTTTATTGCACAAGTGGCTTAAGTGGAAACATATTGACATAGCTAAAAAAATAATAAAAAAAAATGGGTTTGTTGCATGAGAAGATGTCGATTGTGAGGAGGCAAAGATTCTCAATCTCAGCAACAAGATGGACAGCAGAGGAATATGGCCGAGAAGAAAAGATAATGCATGATGCGACAGGAGACCCCCATGTAATGTAATGAAAAGAACTTCACTCCCCTGCGTCCTGGTCGCCCTATTGAATTCGAAATTTCTGAAAGATCATTTTAATTAATGGATGATCTATAAACAATATTTTAGGAAGTCTTTTTTTCTTTCCTCATTTTGGAATACCCATTTTAAATTAGTCGTTTCCAAGTTAAAAAAGAACCCAAACAAATATGTTGCAGCTTCTGTGCTTCTAAACAAATATACCTAACTGTTTTGTTTTGTTTTAAGTTTTGGTTAGTGTTGTAAGGTACATCCTTGCGGCCATACTAACACATACCAAATCACTTTAACAACTTTAATCACCTCTCTCTCTCTCCTCCCTTTCCTCTGTAAAACCCTTGAGTGAGTAGTTCATCAACGGCTTTGAGCGTTGCTCACTGAGCACGCTCTTCTCGGCCCAATTCAGTCTAGTGTCTGTCCTCCACACTCGATGGAAAGCGCTTTGCTACCGACTCTCCACTCTCTGGACAAGCAACCCATTCTCCTCCTAAGGCTTGTTGACCGCGAAGGTGCTTTTGACAATGTGACACAGCGGACCGCTCTCACTCCTACATCTTTGCGATCTTTAGCACTGTTCTTGCCTGGTTAACTTCTTGCATCTTTGACCGAAACTAATTGTATTGGTGTGGCTAACTCTCCCCATTGTGCTCTCTCTTGACTTGACTCTGAAGGAGCAGTGATGTAAAGCTCCCTTTTCTCTGTCAGCTGTTCCATAGATTCTCTCTTCTCCTCCACACACGTTTATGATAATAATGCACCGGTGTTTCGTTATTATGCCTTCTTTGATTCCCTTTCAACTTGTGAAATGGCATGATCAGCCATCTCCTTCTGAATGCACTTGCCTGATCTCAGTGTCCTTGTTTTTACAGATATCCTCTGACAAGGTGTTGGGTGGGAGTTTCTTTATCACCACTGTAAAACTATTATATTTGTATAACAAATATAACCCGTTTAAAATACAGGTAAATATGAATGTTTTAAATTATTTAAAAAAAACAGAGGAACTGCAATACAGCCATTTTACCTTTAAGAGATACCAACATATGTTGTGGGAACGTACCAAAAATGTAAATTTCAGGGAACATATAGCCTAACTCATTAATTCCACTGATTTTACAGGAAGAGGATGGCATCCTCAACTTTCATGAAAGAGGAGACAGTTTCCTACTTAGTGGTATTTAGCATGAGATGGGCTTGAGTGAAGCAAAGTCTATGAATGCATATCACACCCCCATTCCTTCTGTATGTAGTTTTCTGCTGCTAACGTTTTGATCTGCACTGTGTGTTTATGTATATATACTGTATATTACAGACAGAGTGATTTGCATCGTAAATGTAAAAGGTACAGCACTACAGGTTTTCAACAATATGGCTTCATTATAATAATCCTGCTCAAACTTCACCTAAAATATTCATAATTCTCTTGCTCATTTACAAAACACTAGCAAATGCATTTAATTAAGGATGCTGTCCTATATACATCAAAAATTGCACACAGTTCCTAACCTATAATATTAGTACACTATTGTGGTAACCAGAGCAAGGAGCTGCTGGAAAGGGGTGGAGCTGCAGAAAAACACCTCTCCATAATCTCCAATTAGCTGGGATGGACATTTTATTTTAATTTGTGTAACAATACAGCAACTAAAAATTAGAAGTTCACAGCTGAACAGTATTTGAAAAGCAAACCTCTAGATTTACTTTTAAATTATCTTATCTGGGCGGAGCTGTGGTATGGGGCGCTCACAGGTATGGTTCGAACCCCGAGCGGGTGCCCCATCCTGCACACGCTACACTTATACAACAAAAGTGTCACAAGCTTTGTGAATAAAGATTTGATTCCTGAATCACAGGCTGTTCTCTTAACAAACCTTAATTTGGATATTAATCAGCACAAAAAACACAGTTTCACATGTCATTTTTCTGTGCACCTTTTTGTAATATTCCTCAAAACAATACTCTGAAAACAAATTAACTGTAACTGTTAGGACATTCCTACCTTTATCCGTATCACTAATTAAAACGAAGCCTGGGCCAATTCTCTAGATTAGGACTTTCCTTTCTGTATTTTATCAATTTGTTTTACGCTAAGAGGAGTCTGCTCTTCAGAGGGCCTAATTTCCCCAGGTCTTTTCTGCTACAAAAGTGTTCCTTGGACAGTGAGACAATGACAGATCCCAGGATTCAGGTAAGCATCCTGTGCTGTACAAACCAGCGTGAGTGCAAGACCAATGCTCCAGAACAAGCACTCGCACTGGACACTGACCACGGGATGAAAGACAGCCATAAGAACATAAGAAGAACATAAAGTCTGCAATCGAGAGGAGGCCATTCGACCCATTGTGCTCGTTTGGTGTCCATTAATAGCTAAGTGATCCAAGGATCCTATCCAGTCTATGACCAGAGCAGCTGGCAAGATTTGGGCCACCCACCCTTTAACGTCCAGGTGGTCCTCCAGCTGAGGATCTGGTGCACTGACATCCTCTCCCAAATGGGGGAGGAGTTGCTCAATGTGTCCTTCCAGCCAAGGACAGTGGAACCCTGTATTGCAGCACCACCACAGTTCTGCCTCGTATCCAACTCATTTTTACTTTGTGCAGAAGTATAAAAGCTTCACATCAGCCTTACATATTTTTCTGTATGTTTGATAGCCTTTAGGTTTGTTACTTTTAGGAGACTATGCCCTTTTAAAATGTGTTTTCATCGACAACTTCTTCAATCTTTTCACCCCCCGCTCTCCCCCGCCAACACACACAATTTATGCTACAATCATTTCACTGTGTAAAACTCATCTACATGTTCAGTGATACAATAAATACTATATAATAAACAAATAAATAAGTAAATACATTTAGAATAGGCAGGGAAAAGACAGGGAAAAAAAACCTAAAACATCAAAATAGCTTGAAAATAAATCTGTCCTGCGCCTTTGTGGGTTATTTGGCTGGGCTGACAACTCGTACCAAAAGAGCTACATCTGAAATCTGTTGTTTCAATAAATTCAGATTCTCAACACAGTAAAGCATTTTTCTATGAATATGTTTCCCTTCTTACCTTCCAGCAAACACTGCGGAACCTGCTGCTCCTGAGCTGCCCATTAATCCCCTTCTGTCGGATTCTAGCCAGGTAATTACAGTTTAAAAATAATTCATCCCATTCTTTTCTGGGGGAAAAAAGGAGAACAAAGACAACACAGTTACAAATAATGACAAAGGCTGCTTTAAATTCTTTATTTTCCAGAATTGGTGGCTTTGTCTGTGTACAAGGTGGCTGTAACAAAATCTTACCCATTTCACAGTCAAATTCTACATTCACGCTCCAGTTCCCTCAGAATCACGCTTGTTCTGTTCCTGTGCAAAAATACTTACTTTTATCTTTCAAGCTCCAAATGTACCACAAGCTTCCAAATTATTCTTTCTATCAGACCATATGTAGCTGCCAGTGAGTATATTTTAGTGTTTTGTTTATTTGCTGGTCTTCAATTGAGAGTAAAAAAGGTTTAAAAAAGAGCACATTATTTTCTAAAAGAGCACTGGTTTTGCCCGAGAAACAACTGGACATACAGTGAGGGGAAAAAAGTATTTGATCCCCTGCTGATTTTGTTGTTTGCCCACTGACAAAGAAATGATCAGTCTATAATTTTAATGGTAGGTGTATTTTAACAGTGAGAGACAGAATAACAACAAAAAAATCCAGAGAAACGCATTTCAAAAAAGTTATAAATTGATTTGCATGTTAATTAGGGAAATAAGTATTTGACCCCTTCGACTTAGTACTTGGTGGCAAAACCCTTGTTGGCAACCACATAGGTCAGACGTTTCTTGTAGTTGGCCACCAGGTTTGCACACATCTCAGGAGGGATTTTGTCCCACTCCTCTTTGCAGATCCTCTCCAAGTCATTAAGGTTTCGAGGCTGACGTTTGGCAACTCGAACCTTCAGCTCCCTCCACAGATTTTCTGTGGGATTAAGGTCTGGAGACTGGCTAGGCCACTCCAGGACCTTAATGTGCTTCTTCTTGAGCCACTCCTTTGTTGCCTTGGCTGTGTGTTTTGGGTCATTGTCATGCTGGAATACCCATCCACAACCCATTTTCAATGCCCTGGCTGAGGGAAGGAGGTTCTCACCCAAGATTTGAAGGTACATGGCCCCGTCCATCGTCCCTTTGATGCGGTGCAGTTGTCCTCTCCCCTTAGCAGAAAAACACACCCAAAGCATAATGTTTCCACCTCCATGATTGACGGTGGGGATGGTGTTCTTGGGGTCATTCCTCCTCCTCCAAACACGGCGAGTTGAGTTGATGCCAAAGAGCGTGATTTTGGTTTCATCTGACCACAACACTTTCACCCAGTTCTCCTCTGAATCATTCGGATGTTCACTGGCAAACTTCAGACGGGCCTGTAAATGTGTTTTCTTGAGCAGGGGGACCTTGCGGGCGCTGCAGGATTTCAGTCCTTCACGGCATAGTGTGTTACCAATTGTTTTCTTGGTGACTATGGTCCCAGCTGCCTTGAGATCATTAACAAGATCCTCCCGTGTAGTTCTGGGCTGATTCCTCACCGTTCTCATGATCATTGAAACTCCACGGGGTGAGATCTTGCATGGAGCCCCAGACCGAGGGAGACTGACAGTTATTTTGTGTTTCTTCCATTTGCGAATAATCGCACCAACTGTTGTCACCTTCTCACCAAGCTGCTTGGCGATGGTCTTGTAGCCTTTAAGAGAGTGATGGCCTTAAGATGGCCTCTAAGAGAGTGCTCCTAATCTCAGCTCGTTAACTGTATAAAAGACACCTGGGAGCCAGAAATCTTGCTGATTGATAGGGGATTAAATACTTATTTCCCTCATTAACATGCAAATCAATTTATAACTTTTTTGAAATGCGTTTTTCTGGATTTTTCTGTCTCTCACTGTTAAAATACACCTACCATTAAAATTATAGACTGATCATTTCTTTGTCAGTGGGCAAACGTACAAAATCAGCAGGGGATCAAATACTTTTTTCCCCTCACTGTAGATATTGTAAAGCTAGTTAAACATGTCAGTAAATAAATTAAGTGATATTAAAAAATAATATCAAAAACACTTTCGTTTGAGAGAGAGATAAAAAAAAAAGTTTCCCCTCAAGTTCAACGACATGACCTAATAAAGAGATGGCTTGTAATCTGTCCCCTCTAGTGAAGCATAAGTTCAAACAGGCATAATATAGCAAGGGAAACGTCTGATTAAATATAAGATAGACCACTTATGGGCTGGCTCTGGAAAAAATACGATTTCCAGTTAATACTTTAAAAATTCATCTGCCTACTTTGCTGAAAGAATATCCTGCAGAGTTATCAATAGTTGTTAGTGGCTCTGAAAGTATTACACTTCTACCAATATTTGAGGAAGCAAAGATCCACTGAATAGTGATGTCTCCTTGGCACTCCTGTATTCAAACAGAAGTCGAACAGCAGGACAGAGTGTGCTGGTAATTTAGATGTAGACATGGAAATACAGTTCTTAAATTTAGAGACTTGGCTATATCAGTTTGTAAATATGCTTTGTAAGCAAGGAATTAAAAAAGGAAATGCGATATCTGGCTCTAATGCCGAGCTCTCTCCCTTCAGCACATCGCGGGCTGTAGCGCCTCTCTCCACACTCACTGATGAATATTCAGACTCCAAATTTAAAACCTATACTGTACTACTGTAGCCGTGACCCGAAACTTGAATTATTCGTCTTCTGGGAAACGTGAAAAAGAGATCAGACCTTCAGTCATGTAGAGTTCAGGGCTGCTAAGTGATTGAATTAGAGGAAGGCAAGGGGCCATCAGAATGTTTCCCATTCAAAGAAACGCAAGCGCTTTCAGAGAGGTCAGTAGATTACATTCGAGATGACTGACTGCTACGCAAAGGCAGTCTTCAGCCTTCTAATAAGCCATTTAATTTCTTAAGGGATTTATTTGCTTATTAAATTTACTTGGTTATTTATGTATTTATTTACTTTGGGGGAAGGGGTGGGTCAAAAGATGATATAGCTTTCACCAGGATGGGACTAGGTTCAAACAGAGGTCAAGTGCACACAAATAATAATCACATGGCTCCCAGTAGACATGGGTCTGAATGGCAAAACTTCACCTCAGTTCCTCACAGCAAGAAAATCAGCATATTTATTTTCATTCATTCTGGAGCTTTAGTATTATTCAGTGACCTACTTATATTTGCAAATAATGTCAAGCAAAAGTAAAATGCTCAACATTTTTAATATATATATATTTTTTTTTTTTCAAGGGGGCTGCTGCTTTCCAGAGCACAGATATAGACATCTCCATTATGTGAGCCAGAACAGCACGTGTGAATAAATCATCATCAGCCACACATGTCCGTCCAATCACGCAACCTCAACACATTGCTTATCCTTGAAACGGGGTGGGACAGTCTATGGACGAGAGCGCCCAGTACCTGTGATCGGCAGACTTGGCGGAGTCTGACTGGGAAATGTGAAAAGCAAAAGGGAGAGCAACTTTAAAAAAGAAACAGCAAAGAAAAAACATTAAAAGAAAATACATAAATAATACATCAATAAATAAATAAATACATACATGTAGAAAATGTATATATATTTATGTATTTATTTATTTTGAAATGTATTTAAATGTATTTTTTTTGGGGGGTGGGGGGGGCTTGAAATCCATGGTGGCCAGGGCCAATTCAGACATGCTAGTTATGCAGCTTAAAGACCTGCACTTTTTTATTTGGTGCTGTACAGATCTTTCTATGATAATTACAAATTGGGAAATAATTCTGAAAAATTAATTTAACTGAAATGATTCAGTCCAAATACTCATTTATATTACATACAAAAAAGGTATATTAAAAATCAACTCTATATTGCATAGCAGAAATAACTAACTATGCAAACACTGATATAGTAAATAAATTACAATGTGTGTGTGTGTGTGTGTGTGTGTGTGTGTGTGTGTGTGTGTGTGTGTGTGTGTGTGTGTGTGTATATATATATATATATATATATATATATATATATATATATATATATATATATATATATATATATATATATATATATATATATATACACACACACACAGTGAGGGAAAAAAGTATTTGATCCCCTGCTGATTCTGTATGTTTGCCCACTGACAAAGAAATGATCAGTCTATAATTTTAATGGTAGGTATATGTTAACAGTGAGAGACAGAAAAGCAACAAAAAAATCCAGAAAAACGCATTTCAAAAAAGTTAAAGTGATTTGCATGTTAATGAGGGAAATAAGTATTTGATCCCCTATCAATCAGCAAGATTTCTGGCTCCCAGGTGTTTTTTTATACAGGTAACAAGCTGAGATTAGGAGCACTTCCTTAAAGGGAGTGCTCCTAATCTCCGCTCGTTATCTGTATAAAAGACACCTGTCCACAGAAGCAATCAATCAATCAGATTCCAAACTCTCCACCATGGCCAAGACCAAAGAGCTGTCCAAGAATGTCAGGGACAAGATTATAGACCTACACAAGGCTGGAATGGGTTACAAGACCATCGCCAAGCAGCTTGGTGAGAAGGTGACAACAGTTGGTGCGATTATTCGCAAATGGAAGAAACACAAAATAACTGTCAGTCTCCCTCGGTCTGGGGCTCCATGCAAGATCTCACCTCGTGGAGTTTCAATGATCATGAGAACAGTGAGGAATCAGCCCAGAACTACACGGGAGGATCTTGTTAATGATCTCAAGGCAGCTGGGACCAGAGTCACCAAGAAAACAATTGATAACACACTACGCCGTGAAGGACTGAAATCCTGCAGCGCCCGCAAGGTCCCCCTGCTCAAGAAAGCACATTTACAGGCCCGTCTGAAGTTTGCCAATGAACATCTGAATGATTCAGAGGAGAACTGGGTGAAAGTGTTGTGGTCAGATGAGACCAAAATCGAGCTCTTTGGCATCAACTCAACTTGCCGTGTTTGGAGGAGAAGGAATGACCCCAAGAACACCATCCCCACCGTCAAACATGGAGGTGGAAACATTATGCTTTGGGGGTGTTTTTCTGCTAAGGGGGCAGGACAACTGCACTGCATCAAAGGGACGATGGACGGGGCCATGTACCTTCAAATCTTGGGTGAGAACCTCCTTCCCTCAGCCAGGGCATTGAAAATGGGTAGTGGATGGGTATTCCAGCATGACAATGACCCAAAACACACAGCCAAGGCAACAAAGGAGTGGCTCAAGAAGAAGCACATTAAGGTCCTGGAGTGGCCTAGCCAGTCTCCAGACCTTAATCCCATAGAAAATCTGTGGAGGGAGCTGAAGGTTCGAGTTGCCAAACGTCAGCCTCGAAACCTTAATGACTTGGAGAGGATCTGCAAAGAGGAGTGGGACAAAATCCCTCCTGAGATATGTGCAAACCTGGTGGCCAGCTACAAGAAACGTCTGACCTCTGTGGTTGCCAACAAGGGTTTTGCCACCAAGTACTAAGTCGTAGGGGTCAAATACTTATTTCACTCACTAATATGCAAATCAATTTATAACTTTTTGAAATGCGTTTTTCTGGATTTTTATTGTTGTTATTCCGTCTCTCACTGTTAAAATACACCTACCATTAAAATTATAAACTGATCATTTCTATGTCAGTGGGCAAACGTACAAAATCAGCAGGGGATCAAATACTTTTTTCCCTCACTGTATATATACACACACACACACATACATACATACATACATATACACACATAGTCCTGTGCAAAAGTTTTAGGCAGGTGTGAAAAAATGCTGTAAAGTAAGAATGCTTTCAAAAACAGACATGTTAATAGATTATATTTATCAATTAAGTAAATGTAAAGTGAGTGAACAGAAGAAAAATCTAAATCAAATCTGTATTTAGTGTGACCACCCTTTCCCTTCAAAACAGCATCAATTCTTCTAGGTTCACTTGCACACAGTTTTTGAAGGAACTCGGCAGGTAGGTTTGGCCCAAACATCTTGGAGAACTAACCACAGTTCTTCTGTGGATTTAGGCAGCCTCAGTTGCTTCTCTCTCTTCATATAATCCCAGACAGACTCGATGATTTTGAGATCAGGGCTCTGTGGGGGCCATACCATCACTTCCAGGACTCCTTGTTCTTCTTTACACTGAAGATAATTTTCAATGACTTTCGCTGTATGTTTGGGGTCATTGTCATGCTGCAGAATAAATTTGGGGCCAATCAGATGCCTCCCTGATGGTATTACATGATGGATAAGTATCTGCCTGTACTTCTCAGCATTGAGGAGACCATTCATTCTGACCAAATCCCCAACTCCATTTGCAGCGATGCAGCCCCAAACTTGCAAGGAACCTCCACCATGCTTCACTGTTGCCTGCAGACACTCATTCGTGTACCGCTCTCCAGCCCTTCAGCAAACAAACTGCCTTCTGCTACAGCCAGATATTTCAAATTTTGACTCATCAGTCCAGAGCACCTGCTGCCATTTTTCTGCACCCCAGTTCCTGTGTTTTCATGCATAGTTGAGTTGCTTGGCCTTGTTGCCACGTCGGAGGTATGGCTTTTTGGCCGCAAGACTTCCATGAAGGCCACTTCTGACCAGACTTCTCCGGACAGTAGATGGGAGTACCAGGGTCCCACTGTTTTCTGCCAATTCTGAGCTGATGGCACTGCTGGACATCTTCCGATTGCGAAGGGAAGTAAGCATAATGTGTCTTTCATCTGCTGCAGTAAGTTTCCTTGGCTGACCACTGCGTCTACGCTCCTCAACGTTGCCTGTTTCTTTGTGATTCTTCAAAAGAGCTTGGACAGCACATCTGGAAACCCCTGTCCGCCTTGAAATGTCTCCCTGGGAGAGACCTTGCTGATGCAGTATAACTGCCTTGTGTCTTGTTGCTGTGCTCAGTCTTGCCATGGTGTATGACTTTTGACAGTAAACTGTCTTCAGCAGCCTCACCTTGTTAGCTGAGTTTGGCTGTTCCTCCCCCAGTTTTATTCCTCCTACACAGCTGTTTCTGTTTCAGTTAATGATTGTCTTTCAACCTACATATTGAATTGATGATCATTAGCACCTGTCTGGTTTAATTGTTTAATCATACCTGACTATATGCCTACAAAATCCCTGACTTTATGCAAGTGAACCTAGAAAAATTGATGCTGTTTGAAGGCAAAGGGTGGTCACACCAAATATGGATTTGATGTAATTTTTCTTCTGTTCACTCACTTTGCATTTAGTTAATTGATAAATATAATCTATTAACATGTCTATTTTTGAAAGCATTCTTACTTTACAGCATTTTTTCACACCTGCCTAAAACTATATATATCATTTGCAAAAGCTCTCTCTCTCTCTCCTGGTCTTTCTTTGCCAGTGTGCATGTATTTCTCACAATGTTGCCATGAAATCAATCAATCAATCCAAGCCTTTATTAGACCACATAAGTCAGACCTTAAATAGAGGTAGATTTTCCATGACGACAATCAATTAGCATGTATTCAGTAACTCAGTGGCTGATTTCTACATTGTTGTTTCTCCCTGTGAACCGTGTTAAAAGCCGTGTTCTAGCACACGGCAGTCTCCATCATGTTCTGACACCGTGAACTAAAAATACTTAAGAGGACAGTGTTAACATGAAGCCAATGAAACAAAAGCATGAGAAAAAAAAAAAAAGTAAATATTGACTTCAGATGCCATGTTACTGTGCAATTATCATCATCGTTTTTATTGTTGTTATATAAACTATGATATAAATAGTTTTCTAATGTAACATACTCACTTGTGCATGATATCATTCATGACGGATTTAAAAGCTCTGATCACCTCAACTGATCGCCTGAGCCGGGTTTCTATCCCTCAGCAGTCTAGCTCTGGAAGCAGGCAACCTAAGACTTGCCTGCTCATTCTGTGCAGTCTAAATGCATGACACCTGCACCTCGTTAATAGACAAGTGGATTTGATCTGTGAAAATGCCAAATGAATTGTTCTAAATCATATGATTTAAAAAAAAAATATATATATATCTTTACGAGAGAGTAATTTATCTTTTCCCATTTGTTCGAAGACATTGCTTCATGATGAACTGGTAGTCACATTTTCTGTGATATGTACATTACAGAAGAATCATTTTAACCTTCAGCAGCTTCAGAGTCTGGTTGAAGAGCACAGGTGTTGTAACACGTAACATACGCCAATGCTCCCAAACCCAGGAGAAATCAGGGTATTCAGTACTCTCACAAGACCTGTCTGTTTACTGCACGGGGTAAAATAAACATGTGTCTTAAGTAGATACCTGTTTATAACTACCTACCTAAACAAACAAATGCATACATACATACATACATAAAGAAACAAACAGCGTTCCAGCTTTAAAAGTAACCGCAAAAAATGTTTCTTCATGGGTTACAAACTGGGTTTATGGGTTAATGGAAAATTACTTACTAATAAAACTAATAATATGCTGGTGACTACCACCTTTAAAACAATCTCCTCTAAGGACACATACATCTGCATCCTGTTTATGCTTTATCAAAGGGTGGTAAGTATTATCGCACCTGTTTACATGCTTCCAATTGACCTTGTTAAACCTGCTTCGTGAACAGCGATCTGCACCCTTATTTTGTTCATCTATTGTTACCACAAGTAAAAAAGAAAAAGGCTTTATCTGTCCTCACCCTTGAGTATCTTCTTCAATGCTATTATTATTGTGGTTTTCAATAATGTTTGGGGTTTAGAGTTACAATCACACACATGGCAATGTTTTCCACTTCAGCTGAGAACATTTAACCACAAGGGTTACTGGTAATGTTTTCTTTTCAATAGGTCAATACCTGTAATAAGAGATATTTTTAACTTTTGTTTTAGTTTTTATTTCATTTTTTGTTTCAGCTGGCACCTGATTTGTGTGAGAGGAATATCCATATAGAGAACAAGTTTTTATAGTTTTTTTTTTTTTTTTGATGAGGGTGTTAACATTTGAATAGGTGCCAGAAAAGAATGATATGAAACTCCGACAAACAACAGTGCAGCTGAGCTACGACACAGCACCTGCAGAGCGAGCTAAAGACAGCCTCACACCTCTGCAACAGGCACACAGTCAGCTGCACGACAGACTTCAAGTTAAGCCTTAAGTTGTACATCACCATTATAGTCTATCTGTTAGTGTTCAGTCAAACATAGCATAAATAAGATTTAGTTCACTATCAAGCAACATAAGTCACTCTTAAAAATGAATGACATACCAGCATTGCAGTAGTCGTGATTGGGAAGGACCGTTTATTATTGTACATGCACATTACTTATATTTGCTTTTAATACAAAAAGCATCAAAAGGATTTACTAAAATTGTACATTAAACCGAAATAACACTGTAGTTTTGCCATCGTAACCATTTTCTTTTCAGTAACATGGCATGTTGGGAGAAAAAATGCAAGGTGGAATTCAAATTCCCTTGGAAAGTGAGTCTTGAGAAAATATCTGTACAGATAAATGGCTTGACAAGGGGTTCAGGAAAGAGAGGAAGTTTGTGTTCTGTTTCATGGTATCCCTGAGAGGGAGGAATTGCTGAATTTTGCTTCACTGTGAAACCCATGGCATTGTGCAGTTTTATTTGTTGATGTTCTTGTTAAACCAATGTACATAATATGTCGTAATCATGTAGTTTAATGGAAGTTGCCTAGGATAAAACAATCTGGAAACTAAACAAACAAATAAACCAGTACATTAACCCAAAATAGATGTTACCCATTTCAAAATACAAAAAAGAGACTTCAATTCAGCAAAAGAAAGATTTTTTTTTTTAGCAAAAAATATTTCTGAATAGATGTGGGACTTATTTTTAATAAACCTAGACAAAACAGCAATGTATAAAAAAATTGCAAGAGCAACATGACTGTACAAGGTGCAAAACTGGAAACGGAATAAAATGTGGAAGTTAAAAAAAACAACAACCTTTGTTAAATAAACAGTTGCTGTAGAGACTTGAAATCCTTAGAATTCACCATCTTTAATTCCAGATCTCATCTCACTGCCATAAGGGAATGCGTAGTGCACAGACACATGGTATCTGATTAAAAACACTGCAGTTTGTCCTAATTTGCTTTATACATTTATTTTATATCCAATACTTTACAAACTAAATGTTAATTTTGGTAAAATGACTGTAATAGTCTGTCAGAAATAATGGACATGCCACTTTATTTTAATTTCTTAGCAATATGAGATGTATTAAACAGATAGTATATCTAGCAAAGCCCTGATGTTTTACAGAGTTATTTATTTATGTATTTGTTTATTTTTCCATAAAGGGATGCACTATGCAGGGAGAGGGAAGCTATACCTTATTTGGTATACGTGTGCAATTATTATGCAGTTCTTGCATGAAAAAGAACAGCAGGTTTAAGGCTACAATAAGAAAGCAATTGTTATTTTAGACGTGGTAAAATGCAGGGAACCTGGAGAATACAAGTCTCCATGATCTCTGCGGACAAATATAAAGTAAGATTTAAACACACACACACAAACAAACACACACACGGAACATCTAAACATCAGCCAAATGTCTGTATAGACTGTTCTGTTCTCTGCTGCTCAGTTCTGGAGCCAGGTGTGTGTAGCATTTTCAATTAAAATTCTTGTTGATGAAATATTTTGTTTTGTTCACTAACAAAGCAGCATAAATTGAAAGACAAAAAACAGAGGGAAAAGAATAATAGAAAGACA
Organism: Amia ocellicauda; assembly: GCF_036373705.1. NCBI lineage: Eukaryota > Metazoa > Chordata > Actinopteri > Amiiformes > Amiidae > Amia > Amia ocellicauda. The sequence goes on from NC_089859.1 coordinate 24,794,665, forward strand.
CTTCAGACAATGTTTACTAACAAACTAAACAATAAACAATCAAATATAAATCTATTAATAAGTGCTCACCTGTAGGAGATGAATGTACTGTCAGACTCTGAAAAGCTTTTTGTTCCACTGCTCTCCACGGATCCTCCTACAATTTATGTTTATGAAAAGATTAAAACATTAATTTACACTGTGATTTCCAATTAATATACTACATATTAATGAGATATACTGTAGATGACCTCCTAATGCATAACCTTTATTATATACTTATTATTCTATCCAAGGTAAACACCTCATGTGTTTACCTTGGTGAGTTTCATACCCCATTGCTGTGCATAAGCACTGATATGTATTTCTGATCAAACTCAAAAATCTGTCAAATATAATTAGCACATGCTGTGTATGGCAGCCAAGAGTTTTACATATTTTTTTTTACAGATCTAGAAATTATATTTTAACTACAGATAGCAGTGACTGCTTCCTTATGATAAGAAAACAGAGAGAAATCCTTAAGTGGAATATCTCCAAAATCTAGTTTCATCTGCCTTTCACCAGTACAGTCCCGAGGTGTCAGTGGAGACCATAACATGAGACCCTAGGTGCTGAGTGCAATGGGAGTTGTGGGACATCTGCGTTGGTGTCTGCTTTAGGTTAGGAAACCTGTGAGATGTATATACTCACTTGGCTCACAAAGGTTAGTACCCAACTTGACAAAAATGTGCCAGGAAAATATAAACACAATATCCACTACAGTATACCAAAACAGGATAAAGAACAAAGGGTTTTTCGGCTAACTGCTCCCTCAGCCACAATGCCACCTTACTGGCCCTGAACCTAGTGGGTCGGCAATTACTCCAAAAGAGCAGTAGGTATCACGGCCTGCAGTTCACAGAGTATCAAATTACTGGTGGCATGACATCAGACAGCAAGAGTTAATTCTGCACAGATTCCTCTTTACCTTAATAAACTAAAAGTTGTTGTTATTTTTCCTTCTTGCAAACCTTTTTTAAAGGTATAAAACCCACGAGACAAAGCCTTACAAACAATAATTTTAAAGCAGATTTGTGTGCTTTTTCCTTGAGCTATTATATGTCATTTTCAAAGTGATTTGAAGGTGTGTATTTAAATATATACTAACGTGTCTCCATAAATATGCTTTATTGCTACTTGAGGGCTCTTCTGTACTTTAAAAATATATTCTAAAGAATGTTTTAAGTTTGTTCTTTAATAATCTACCTTAAAACTCTACCTAATGCTTTATGTCAATTATCATGTATAATTACCATATTATATTACAATTTCAGACTTTAGAGGAACTCTCAAAGTATAGTCCTTAAGATTTCCATGAAATAGATTTTGCTCATTTTCATCATTTTAATTTAGGTAAACATTTTCAGTTGTTTAATTTTTCTTTTACAGTGACACTATTTTAACATTAGGGGGTGCTGTATATTTCTCAAACTCAACTCAGAGGAGTTATATGTATAGTGAACCAAAATAGGACCAAAAAGTTTAATCTTTGCTAAACTCGGGAAGCTAAAATATATTGTATCACCATCACAATAATGTTGTAAATACGTCTCTAAAGAAAAACACCAGACAGCACACAATATTTGAAGGAGAAATACTGTAGACCACAGAAGAGTGTACAATGCCACAAAACACAATAAAATACAGCTTTATGAAAAACAAAAGAGGATCTGATTTTCATTTTTGGAAGTGATATTGATAAATAGCTCCCAAAAAGAAAATAAATTTTATACAGAATACACATTGTTATATGTACTTCTAGCGGTCTCAAATGTAAATGGTAAATGTTAAAATTTCAAAATTAAAAAAATTAAAAGATGTTTTCAAGTCCACCTATCCCATCTGCTGTTTTAATTAATGGTATTACCTTTTTAACAATCTTTTTAATCCCTTTCAGGTGAGGTTCAATCCTTGCTGTAGTGTAAATTATTTTCAGAAAACAATAACAGTATGTATGTTTAACATACAAATTAGGTGTTGTAGGTGTGTGGATGACAATCTACATATTTGTGTGTATTTTTCTGGAAATCACGAAGGTCAGTTTTTTAGATGCATAGTTTATTTTATTTTGTTTGATTTAACAGTCCTGTCCTATGATTTAGTCAGCTTTCCAAAGAAAATTAATTACATTAATATATTTAAGATATAATAACAGAGAATAACAGAAATTACCCTGCTAAATGTACAATAATTTGAAGTCATGACCATCACCAGTCTTGACCTAGTAATCAGGCATTTAGGTCACCATATTAATATTGTATTTTCCCCCTAAATAAATTAAAAGTAATGTGTGCACACACACAGTAACTGCAATTCTAACTATAGCTTATGAATAATTGAAAATGGCACAACATGTTTTTATAACCGAAAAAACAACAACTTTTACTCTAATATAGTCTATAAATCAAAAGTATTCTGTCTAAAAAAAACAGATAAGTAGAGGTTATTGTACTGAGAGGCCAGCTGTTTCTAATAATTTAATGAAGTTTTACAAGCAATATAGGCAGACAAAACAGATGTGGCATTCAGAATTATAAAGTTGGTAAAACTTTTTAACAAGTGAAATATATCTCAACACTGCAACAGCAGAACGAAGTATAAAAGGAATTTACACATACTTCAATTCTAAACCTATCAATCAAACCCATGTTATTCCTTTGGGAGCTTATTTACATGCATATTTATCAGCCTCACATGCTAATTCCCTGCTGTTTTATGCCTGCGAGGCATGTTTATGACTCATAATTGTTGATCTCCTTTGATATATTTCTCTCAAGTAAGACATCATTTGGTTTTGTGGTCTAAAGTCAATGAGGCAAGATGACCCAACCTTTCAAACAGAATTTACAGTTCAGTATCTATTATAACCTATTGAGTATGTACATGGCAGGCTTTGTTGAATTGAACAGATACACATTGTGATCATTGCAACACCACTCTGTCTATGAGAATTTAACCTTTTAAATCAAAATTAATTTAAAACCATTGTGAAAAATGAGGAAAGGTATGTGGGTCAAAAAAGAACCAAAACAGGAGAAATCTGCATAACTGGGGGGGGTGAGGGAGACCAAAATGGCTGGACGTGTGTATTTCATAGCCAGAATATCTGAATACTGTCTAGATCCCAGAATCAGAATGACCAGGACAATCATATGCCCTAGATAACAGTTTTAATGAAATACAGACGTTTTACAGGAGCAAGACCAGACAGCAGTTTGTGGCACAATCTTGGGGAAGTCTTTCTTCAGCAGTGGATTACAGAGCTGAAAGCCATTACTTTGTTTTCAAGTGCTATTCGCCTTAAACCTGTGTGATACCTCAAGCTTTGTGACATGGTGTGTAATTGTGTTAGTATTTGTACTGACCCTCACGATATAAAGTAATTGCATCAGTGCCAGCAGTACACTGTTGTCTTTTAATGGGACCCTTTCCAAAGAAAAACGTCTACATACCCCGAGATCCATTAACAGCAGTGTGAGCCCTGTGCTATTATAGTAACAATTTATATGCCCTGGCACTGGAAATGACAAGGTTATTTTCTTCATTTAATAATTGCAAAAGATCATGTTGTTTGAGAGTGAATATACCAAGTTAATCAGTTCAATAGAAAAAGGAAAAAACTCAATAATACCTTTTAAGGAAGTTTATACTTCTGAAAAGCCTTTTGTAAAAATACCTGTATGTATCAAATAATTAAAATCAGTCGATATATTAACAAAAACAAAAAAACTTCCAGTTAAATTATGCAGTGAGACAGACCTTTGTCTAAATTTGATAATAGAAAACATAATCATTCAGCAGAGAACAAATCATTATATATAGTTTTTATGACTGCTTTTAAGACACCTCTGACAAATAGTATTAGCAAGGCATAAATAACAAGTCTCATTTTCAGCAGTTGTCAGCGATAAAATAATGCTCATAAGTGGAGTGGAAGACCTGCTGAATTTCTACCAAAACAATTAACTACTGTAAAATTTATTTTCAATTTAAGACTCGTGGTGTATTAAAATACTTGTCTCAGAGAACATCAGCATACATTTACATTGTTAATAAGTATTCATGGAAAAATGTATTAATGACACTTTTAAACATCAATTCAGTGTTAATAACTAGGTACATGTGGGGAATTTTGCTCCTTTGGAATACAGCATTTTCTCAGCCAACGAATAGACACCTGCTGGCGAGAAGGCAGCTCTTGGGAACAAATAAAATTCAAATTACAAAGAAAAAAAAATGTTACAATATCATAAGAGCCACAACAATATACACACAATTATGAAAGAGGGAATGACTGCGTTCACGATTTTCTTCTGAGGCTTTGCATTTTAAACTTGATAAAAAATACATTAAATTGGTGTTTTTGTTATTTTATGGCTTTAACCCAAGTTTAACCTGGGGGGTGTTTCACTCTGCAGGTTTTATTTATTTATTTACTTATTTAATGAAATGCCACTTTACGTTCACTTGTTCTGTAAATTGCTTTAGTGACTGTACTGCCTCTTAAGGACAGGTACCAGTGTTTAATAAAATGTTTTTTTTTTTTTTTTTTTTTGTCAAAACATCAAATTCTCTACCTTCCTGTTGGACTGGATGACAATCAGCCTTAAGCATTTTCACATGAATTGTTTAACATTGAAAACCTTCTCATTTTGGGGATACAATGATTGTATTTAGGCTAGGCTTGGCCCACACTTCCTTTTCCAACCTTGTTGCATGAAAATGAGCTGAGTAATGTAGATGTAATGGTTAACAATGTAAAAGTGTGTTTTATAAGATTGTGTAAATATCGTGTATGCGGTATTTTCTGTGGATTAACAAGTTACTCAGGTTCGCGCTCAAGAAGTTAGATCAGTGTTAACCAATGGTGGCTTTTAGGTGACTAAAGATTCATGTTAAAGGTCTATCTGCTAGACTGCACATTTTCTTACAGTGTGGGACAACATTGTGTGAGCAAGGCGTGGAGGTAAAGAACTGACTGTTTCAGAACGACTGCTTGAGGAGAAAAACAGCAAAAACCGTCCAACCAAAGATAACTCCAACCTTGATCAGATGGTAAGGTCTGTTCTCGTCCTCTCACACTGCTCAATAGAGTAAGTCTCTGCATATGAAATGAGGTCTAACCTTGAAAGAGAACTGTGGGAGCACTAGTATACAAAGCCGTAGGCCCAGAGGTTTATGTTTACAGTTATAAATTTAATCACAAGGCACAGAGTGCAACTTGGGGGAATTTTAAACAAAGAGAAATTAAAGCTACATTACCTAATGATAAGAATGGAATAGGACCAATTTAGGATTTTCTCAGGGGGTCAGAAAAAAAGCTCACTGCAGAAGTGTTTGAAATGGGGACACAAACAGTGATTGGCATTTAGTTCACTCTGTGGGCTTAGCAGTATCACTATTTCCTGTATTGCTACTATCTGTTAAAGCTAATAGGGAACTAATGGAAAATCACTTCAGCAGACCGAGATATAGTCCCATCTGTGGTCGACTGTGGCAGCCATTTTGCAAAAGCTCCTTTAATTTCTTTCTTAAAAGATGACAGCAAAAATGTATTTGGTTGCTGTATGGGGTTTACAACAAGCTGTCCTACAATTGTTAGCTTCTGTATTTCATCGTAAATTAGGTTGACAGTCTGCACTGTGCTTCATAATAACACTGAAGTTAGTGGAAAAAAAAAAAAAAAAAAAACTCCAAGAGAATTAACAAAAACTCTCACCCCACATATGACACCTTTTAAGAAATTCCAAATTAATCTAAATAAATAAAAATAATAATACAGGTGTGCATAAAATTAAATGGTTGACCAAAACTATGAATTATTAATGATGAATCAAAGTATTATAACAGAAAAATCAATAAACATACCTGGCATAATTAAAATGCAAAATGCTTTGGTTTTTCAAAATCCAGCACGGTATAATTATGTTTTTCTATTCTGAAGCACATTAACTTTAGCTTTTTACCAGACTGCACATAACACCTGTTAGCAACTTTTTTCGGTTTTGTGTTTTTTTTGTTTATTTTCTCCACATAAGGGAATACAAAAATGCAATCTTGAAATCAGCTTTAATTTATCTGGATTACAATCTCTTTTTGACCAGCACGGATCATATATATACACTACCGTTCAAAAGCTTGGGGTCATTTACAAATGTCCTTGTTTTCCATTCAAATTGAATAGGAAATATAGCAAAATGAATAGGAAATATAGTCATTGACAATGTTAGAAATAATGATTTTTAATTTAATTATACATTTTTAATTTATAATTGTGTCCTTCAAACTTTGCTTTCATCACAGAATCCTCCATTTGCAGCAATTAGAGCCTTGCAGATCGGGTAACTGTGCTGGCCACTCCATTATAGACAGAATACCAGCAGACTGCTTCTTCCCTAAATAGTTCTTGCATAGTTTGGAGCTGTGCTTTGGGTCATTATCCTGTTGTAGAAGGAAATTGGCTCCAATCAAGCACCGTCCACAGGAGTGATAGCCTTCCTTCTTCAAGATCCCTTTCACCCTGTACAAATCACCCACTTTACCACCACCAAAGCACCCCCAGACCATCACTTTGCCTCCACCATGCTTGACAGATGGCGTCAAGCACTCCTCTAGCATCTTTTCATTTGGTCTGTATCACGAATGTTCTTCTTTGTGATACGAACACCTCAAACTTAGATTCATCTGTCCATAACACTTTTTTCCAATCTTCCTCTGTCCAGTGTCTGTGTTCTTTCGCCCATCTTAATCTTTTTTTTTTTTGGCCAGTCTGAGATGTGGCTTTTTCTTTGCAACTGTGCTTAGAAGGCCAGCATCCCAGAGTCGCCTCTTCACTGTTGACGTTGAGACTGGTGTTTTGCGGTACTATTTAATGAAGTTGTCAGTTGAGGACCTGTGAGGCGTCTGTTTCTCAACTAGACACTCTAATGTATTTGTCCTCTTGCTCAGCTGTGCACCGGGGCCTCCCACTCCTCTTTCTATTCTGCTTAGAGCCAGTCTGCGCTGTTCTGTGAAGGGAGTAGTACACAGCGTTGTACGAGATCTTCAGTTTCTTGGCAATTTCTCGCATGGAATAGCCTTCATTTCTCAGAACAAGAATAGACTGACGAGTTTCAGAAGAAAGTTCTTTGTTTCTGGCAATTTTGACACTGTAATCGAACCAACAATTGCTGATGCTCCAGATACTCAACTAATCTAAAGAAGGCCAGTTTTATTGCTTCTTTAAATCAGCACAACAGTTTTCAGCTGTGCTAACATAATTGCAAAAGGGTTTTCTAATGATCAATTAAGCCTTTTAAAATGATAAACTTGGATTTGCAAACACAACGTGCCATTGATGGTTGCTGATAATGGGCCTCTGTATGCATATGTAGATATTCCATTACAAATCAGCCATTTCCAGCTACAATAGTCTTTTACAACATTAACAATGTCTACACTGTATATCTGATCAATTTGATATTATTTTAATGTACAAAATAATTGCTTTTCTTTTCAAAACAAGGACATTTCAAAGTGACCCCAAACTTTTGAATGGTAGTGTATATATACAGATGTGCTCAAATTTGTTGGTACCCTTACAGCTCATTGAAATAATGCTTCATTCATCCTGATAAGTGATGAAATTAAAAGCTATTGCATCATGTATACTTGCTTGCCTTTGGTATGTCATAGAATAAAGCAAAGAAGCGAGGAAAATAGATTAATTGTTGCAAATATCATTCTACAAAGATATTCTAAAATGGCCTGGACACATTTGTTGGTACCCCTTAGAAAAGATAATACATAATTGGATTATAGTGCTATTCCAAACTAATTAGTTTCTTTAATTCATATCACACGTCTCCAATCTTGTAATCAGTCATCCAGCCTATTTAAATGGAGGAAAGTAGTCACTATGCCGTTTGGTAACATTGTGTGCACCACATTGAACACGAACCAGAGAAAGCAAAGGAGAGAGTTGACTGAGGAGATCAGAAAGAAAATAGATAAGCATGGTAAAGGTAAAGGCTACAAGACCATCTCCAAGCAGCTTGATGTTCCTGTAACAACAGTTGCAAATATTATTAAGAAGTTCAAGGTCCATGGAACTGTAGCCAACCTCCCTGGGCGCGGCCGCAAGAGGAAAATCGACTCCAGATTGAACAGAAGGATAGTGTGAATGGCAGAAAAAGAACCAAAGAGATACAAGCTGAACTCCAAGGTGACGGTACGTCAGTTTGTGATTGCACCATCCGTCGCTTTTTGAGCGAAAGTGGCCTCCATGGAAGAAGACCCATATGCATATTGACAAGCCACAATCCTTCTGGGAGAATGTCCTTTGGACAGATGAGTCAAAACTGGAGCTTTTTGGCAAGTCACATCAGCTCTATGTTCACAGACGAACAAAATAAGCTTTGAAAGAAAAGAACACCATACCTACACTGAAACATGGAGGAGGCTTGGTTATGTTGTGGGGCTGCTTTGCTGTGCCTGGCACAGGATGCCTTGAATCTGTGCAGGGCACAATGAAATCAATGAAAGGCATTCTGGAGTGAAATGTACTGCCCAGTGTCAGAAAGCTCTGTCTCAGTCGCAGATCATGGGTCCTCCAACAGGATAATGACCCAAAACACACAACTAACAGCACCCAAGAATGGATAAGAACAAAACACTGGACTGTTCTGAAGTGGCCTTCTATGAGTCCTAATCTGAATCCTATCGAACATCTATGGAAAGAGCTGAAAGAAGCACTGGAGAAGCACCCATCAAACCTGAGACAGCTGGAGCAGTTTGCTCAGGAAGAGTGGGCCAAACTACCTGTTAACAGGTGCAGAAGTCTCACTGAGAGCTAAAGAAAAGGTTTGATTGCAGTGATTACCTCTAAAGGTTGTGCAACAAAATATTAGGTTGAGGGTCCCATTATTTTTGTCCATGCCATTTTCATTGGTTATATTATTTACAATATTATTTTGAAAACCAAAATCAAAAGCAAAGTCTGATTTCTATTAAATATGGAATAAAAAATGGTGGATGCCAATTACTTTTGTCAGTTTCAAGTTATTTCAGAGGAAATTGTGCATTCTTCATTTTCTGTGGAGGGGTACCAACACATTTGAGTACGTCTCTATTTTTTTTTCCTGTTACCATTTTCCCACACTTATTCCAGAGATCTGTATAGAGTGGCTTTAGATTCAAACAGCTTTTGATTGTGTTGCAGACACTAAACAACTTAGAAAATATTTCAGATCTATCTGTTATATACATCGATCAGCCATAACATTATGACCACTGACAGATGAAGTGAATAACACTGATAATCTCATTATCATGGCACATGTCAGTGAGTGGGATATATTAGGCAGCAAGTGAAAAAGTTGATGTGTTAGAAGCACGAAAAATGGGCAAGCCTAAGGATCTGAGCAACTTTGACAAGGGCCAAATTGTGATGGCTAGACGACTGGGTCAGAGCATCTCCAAAACTGCAGCTCTTGTGGGGTGTTCCCGGTCTGCAGTGGTCAGTACCTATCAAAAGTGGTCCAAGGAAGGAAAAGCGGTGAACCGGCGACAGGGTCATGGGCGGCCAAGGCTCACTGATGCACGTGGGGAGCGAAGGCTGGCCCGTGTGGTCCGATCCAACAGATGAGCTACTGTAGCTCAAATTGCTGAAAAAGTTAATACCAGTTCTGATAGAAAGGTGTCAGAACACACAGTGCATCCGCAGTTTGTTGCGTATGGGGCTGCGTAGCCGCAGACCAGTCAGGGTGCCCATGCTGACCCCTGTCCACTGCCGAAAGCACCTACAATGGCACGTGAGCATCAGAACTGGACCACGAAGCAATGGAAAAAGGTGGCCTGGTCTGATGAATCACGAGTTCAAGGTGTTGACTTGGCCTCCAAATTCCCCAGATCTCAATCCAATCGAGCATCTGTGGGATGTGCTGGACAAACAAGTCTGATCCATGGAGGCCCCACCTCGCAACTTACAGGACGTAAAGGATCTGCTGCTAACATCTTGGTGCCAGATACCACAGCACACCTTCAGAGGTCTAGTGGAGTCCATGCCTCGACGGGTCAGGGCTGTTTTGGTGGCAAAAGGGGGACCTACACAATATTAGGCAGGTGATCATAATGTTATGGCTGATTGGTGTAAAACAATCAGCTTAATAAGTTGACTGTGGTCTATTTAATACTTGAGATTTGTTTCTCTTGTGTCCAGTTTCCTAGAGTACATCAATGGCATAAATGATTCACCAGTAAACAAAATACCTGCTTATTATTTTCCAGGAAAGTATGATGGGATTTCACAGGGGATAACAGAAGGTAATTCAAGTCAAAATATATAAAAATTGCACACTGACAGGTGAAGAGTTGGGGTTAAATAAATTAAGTTGAAATTAGAAGAATACCATTCGGTCATTTAAACTATTCAAGTCTTTAATTTTCCCCTCTCCATCATTCTGGTGACGTTGACTACACCTATTAAAATAATATAAACCTAAATAACAATTTTTTAAGGGTCAGTTTAACTACTCAAAACTAATTGTAAAAAAACGAGAATGAAGAGCATCAACTATCACATCAACTAAGTAGAGCAGTATCTGTAGGTCACACTGTAAAGTAAAACCCACAAAATACAGTGATTTAAATGCTGAGTGAAGTGGTGCAGTGAGCATTCATTATTTAAGGTCTCAGTACTAAATACATACAGCAGTTAGTAACAAAAGTTACAAATACATACTGTAATGAATGTAGCAAGCAATACTTCTATCCACACTATAATAATTAAATAAACGTTATATATATATATATATATATATATATATATATATATATATATATATATATATATATATATATATATACACACACATACATACATACATATAGCGCCTTTACAACCAATGTAGTCTCAAAGCACTTTACAAGGGAAAACAAACAATGCAATTAACAGAACAGATACAGAAAGTAAAAACAAGGAACAAAATTTAAAAAATGTTATAAAAAAAAAAAAGTATTTAAACATGATTTGAAAGCACTCAATGTAACAGGATCTCTGAATTCTAGCAGAATATTGTTCCAAATATTAGGGATTAGCCCTGTCACCCAAGGAGAGAAGGAGCAACACAGGTTACAGGTGTTAGTGTAGAAAGATGAAAGATCAGTTAGGTAGTGGCACTAGACCATGCAGAGCATTGTAGGTCAGAAAGAAGAATGTTAAAATCAACATGAAACCTGACTATACTAAAACTCGAGGACAACAACGACAACAACAATAAAGGGGTTCTGGAAATGTTTTGTTTGCTTGAATGTTTACAAAATGTAATTTTCTCCAAAAGACGCACAAACATTTATAGCTGATTATGTAAATAAAGCTACATCTGCAGGTACAATTTAATTGCTGTGGCAAAACTTTGGATTCCATTACACTACAAATGCTTAGTGATCTAAATTGTGATAAAAAAAGACTAAAGCTAGCCAAAAACCCTAATTAATTATGCTGCATTGCATCCTGAAACTTAAAAAGAAAAAAGGTGCGACCAACCAAATACTAGGCACTACATGTTTTCTTCTCCTAGTCACGTACCGTCTACAACAGCTACAAGTATACAAGCTGACTCATATATATATATATATATATATATATATATATATATATATATATATATACACACTGGATCTTGACATTGGTAAATACCACTTTATTTCACAAGGAACTTAAAAAACACACACACTAGAGAAAATAAGTATTTAAATTAATGTTCCTCAGTCAAATTCTACATTTCTTTTCAGGAAAATGTGATAAATACCCTAGGGAACAAGAAAATGAATCATTCAAAATGTGTCATTAGTCACATTGAGACTTCAACAAGGAAATGTTAAAATAAATTGAGGCATTCTGACACTTAATTTAATTAATTGAATTGGAATATCCTTTGAAAGTTGATTGTCTTTTCATTCCACTAGCTATTCTACACAAAAGAATACACAAGTTACAAAATTTGAGTCTTCATTTCCTTTATCAATTTGACATTTGCAGTTGTTCGTGCATTTCCAAAAGACACATTTAATGATGAAAATGGTAGAATATACCATAAGCACTGCTTTGACAATGCGCTTGTAGAGTTTTTGCAAATGACAAATACTACATAATAACTATAGATGTAATTCTTTGCCCTAATATCGAATAAACAGTATGATTAAACAGATTGTGTGTCATGGTCTATTATCTGCACAAAATACATTAATAAATTAACTAGCTTACTAATTAATTAAAAATCAGTCCTTAAAAATGGAATATCCTCCATATCCTCCTTGCATGAGTTTCCTTTAAAGTAATTTCTGTTTACATATATTATTAATTGTGTATTTGTTATTTCTGTTTGGTTCACATACACAGCTCTCTATATATCATAAAGGTATAACATATCACACAATATCACATTTTCTAAGACATGTACCTTGAAAATTAATGTAAGATGTAATATGCATATTTTCCCCAGGGCAACACACTAGGTGCTCAGAAGTTCTTTGAAGAAGGAAAGGGTTCACAGAAGCAAACTGAGTGCCATTATCATTTTAACACAGCTCTCATTATTTACAGCACACAGGAGTCAGTGGAAATATGAATACATTCTTCAGTGTTATGAAAGCTGTCTCAAACTACATGTCAGCAGGGGCAGAAAAAGTCAATTTCAACTCTTTATTACATTTAGCCGGGATGTGTCTTTTCAATGGCACGGTTATCTTTTCTACACGTTGTCTACAGGTCTCAAGTGCTAATTGATAACCTGGTGGTTTAAACAGGATAATAGAAAGAGCTGTAACCTCCCTTTGTTAAATACAGGTGATATTTGACATCATATTTCAACTGATTCTTCTCTGACAGAATCAGGGAAACAACAATATTAATCCAGAGCTGTCCGACTCACCTGTTTTGCTTGTGATGTAGTTCTGCAGAGGATCAATGCCCGTTTCTTGGTCATCTGTTTGAAGTGGGTGTCTGGTTTCGAAATTGGGGTGCTGCATGACTACGAACAACAATGACCTGAAATGTCAGATAACAGCAACACAGATTTACAACTCGGCTCATCAATACATGGATCAGCGGGGTAACATGCTGTAGTAAAATGAAGAGTTTTGTCTCTCATGTATACAATCAAAACCTTATAAACACATACATATTTTGGTGAAGGTAGGTCCAAGTGAACTACTTTAAACATAGCAAACATTTAAAAATGATTGATGGAAATGCCTGGAATTATAATATAATAATTTTGATGGAACAGCTTTTCAAAGTTTCTTTTCTTTTTTTTTTTTAATTAATAAAATACTTTTTCTTGAAAGACCCTGTTTTGTTAGCTTCCTCTGTCAGTTGTGACGATCTGTTTATCTTAGTTTGAAAGTCAAGATTGATGCTGTGCTTCAGAACAATATGCTTGCTTTGGCTTAGGAAACTGGCTAGTGAGGAAAAGCAACTTCTTACCTACAAACTACACCTTACTGCTGAAGAATACGGCCTCGGTCTCTGAATGCACAGACCTAGAACATGTTTACTCCTGATTACTTTTATATTTTTGGCAACTTAAACATTATCACCACACACACATGAACAAAAACAAACAGAATCTGAGCAGTTAATTAAGAACACATTAGACCGGGATCCCTTTCATAATCATTTCAGCCTTATGCTGCAAAAATCTGCAGTGCGACTATCCAATCATCAAAGCTTATAGAAGCATTATACTAATATTCCAGGCGCAGGCCTTGGTTTATTGAATAATACAGGTTGACACATTTGGTTCCCCAGCTATTTTTCAAACCCATTATTTTACATTTGAAGTTACAAATTACAGTTTTGACACCAAGCTGGTATCTCCTTGGCCATGTGGCCTGAACTTATGCCAATTTCTGCTTTACTAATTTTACAAATTGCCTGGGTGATGCTGCTACTTTTCATTGGTCTGCAACCTGAGATGTCGTACCAAGTTAATGGAACTAAATAATGAATGTGAACTTTTCTAATTGCTTAATTTCTCATTGTGGATACTGGGAGGCTCAGACATCCACGTGTGTAAGCAGAGGTGGGATGCCAAATGGGTGTCTTGTCTTGGCGAAAAACAAACTAGCACCAACACCATGGCACACAAAATAAATAATATTAGTCAGAATTGAGAAAGCAAAATATTGCAATGCTTTGTCAAATCTAGCTAGCTATATAGTGTTAAGCATATGTTTACTTTTTACAAGTGGCTATCTTTTTCACCAGGTACTGCACATATTAAAATGTTCTTGTTGATTTTTGCTTGTTGGTTTGCTTGTTTGATAAGGGGCCAAAAGAGAAATGGGGGGCGGGGGGGAGTGTGCACAACAAAGACATCAGGGTTTAATGGCAGTACATCTATGGATTGAACCAAAGCATCTAGATGACATTTTAAAATGGAAATATTTAACAGTAATTCAGAACATGGAAATCATTCATGTAAATGTATTAATTGCAACAGTAGTGCAAATAAAGGCAAATGATCAGGAGGAACAAGTTTGTAAGACATAACTGCTAACTGGTACAGTTTGTTCCCCCCTTCCCCTTGAGTTCTCTATATGCTGCACACCATTTGTGGGTATAAAATCATGGGCAATCAGTGACATATATCATGCAGATAAAATAATATTTAACAGCTTAATTAGAAGGAATAATAATTGAAAAAGCTAGGTAAGGCATAAACTATAGTTGTATCATCTATGACTGAATTTTCAACACATATGATACTGTGGTCTGTGTAAAAAGTTTCTCCAATTAATGTCATCTATCAAGGTAAGCATCTGTCAGCGTGAAGATGCATAAATACTGCTCCTATGGTTTCTCTCATTTTACATTCTGCACTTCCTGTATGCAGATTATACATCTGATCAAATTTATAGGGCACTTAATCTCAAATACTTTAATTTAGCATTAAATTCAATCATCCAAATAGCTGAATATTTAATGGTATTAGACCACAGCCTAAAAGAGTGATATAATTTATTTACTCACAACCTTCCTCACACAGTTCATGTGACATCGGGGGGTCTGGCTTACACATGGTAAGTCCATTTACAATAGAAGCTAAATTATTGATAAATAATTTATCTTAATAGATGTCATTTAATATTTAATAATAAAATCCTACCACTAATCCTTTTTCACACGACTCAAAGTTGTTGTTTATTCAAGTCTTACATAACATGCAGAACTGTGGGTATGTTTCAGGGCCGTGGAAATTAAAATCCTTAAAAACATTAAGTATACTGAATGGTGCGTGGAATTATGTTTATTTATTTTATTTGTTTGTTGGGCTGTAATAAACCAAGAGATATTGCTAAAACGTTCATTTATAACCAGATAAATCTGAATTTGACACATGTACGAAACCAGAGTACTGCAATGGCACAACAGCAAATCTAATCCACTGGGACTAGACAATAAACAGATGCTTAAATTTGGAAAAGAGCTCCTCTTTAAGAGCAAAGTATTGAAATATAGGTAGGGTTAATAACTTTTGATGCTTCAATTAAGTAAATCATTCTAGAAAAATACAAATTTCTTATTATGCTGATAAAATAAAATACAAAAATGTTTTCTCCACAAATTATACACTCTGAATCTTGAATTGGTGAATATTTACAGAACAGTAATGGGTTTTAACCAGAAAGTATGACTAAAGAGGCGGCCCTGCACTTTGACTGTATATTTGCTTTGGAATCATGGAATCATGGAATCGGGGAGCTTCAGCAAACAAAAGCTTAACCTAATTTGCTCTTTGTGCTCAAATGTTTACAAATGTACTTGAACATCTTGGATTTTTTCCATAAATCTTAAACAATGATGTTAAAATAATGTGCAGTACTAACCATCAAGATACTGTGCTTGTCTTCATTGACCTGTCTTCAGCACTTCTTCGAATGTATGAATGGCTTTATCTAGGGGCAGAGAGGGGGGAGGGGGTAAAACAATACATAAATACATATTTTAAATAAGCACAACAAAAAAGAGTGCTGAAATATAAATATGCAGGGCAGGGAAAATGGCACAAAACATATTTTGAATTCCTGCATAAACACAGGGACACAAAGTAAATTAAGTCATTAACAGTAAAACTTCATTTATTTATTACCTTTCATGCAATTCAGTAAGGTCCCAAAGCACTTTGCATTAAGCGGCTCACTAACAAAAATTAAAATGAAGCATGCGGCTCTGGGAAAAGTGGTGTTTCTGGGTGTGTCTCAGAGTACTACTGTAGAAGTCAGCTCTTTTTTAAATTGTATAAAATAATATGCTAAAATCTGAAAAATGCACATTATTTAAAGTACAGCATTAAGAAAACAAAACTTATTTTAAATGATACCTTAACACTATGTCAAGCCATTACTCCAATAGCTCAATGGTTTTGTGTGGAGGGGTGATACGGCTCTGGCTGGGGCAACAAATGTATTAATATAAGATCAAGAAAAGCTGCTTGAATATAAACGTATTAAATCAATTCAAAGTTTAGTTATTGAAATAGTATTATATATATAGGCCTACATATGAATGGAGTGATGCCACCGACTGTCTATATAGGGCCTATTTTTGGGGAGCTGAGGAGAGAAGAAGTGAGGTGACAGAAATCAAAGAACCCCTGTGGGCCAATAGCTTCTGTATTTTCTGTAACTGCAAAGACATGAACCATAATCTCCCTGACATGATTAAAAATAAAATAAAACATGCAGGACTGATTTATGCAATTGCTAAATGTGCATTAAATTAAATGTCTAACACTTCAAATTGAGAAAAAAATAATAATAACCTCACACACACACTATATATATATATATATATATATATATATATATATATATATATATATATATATATATATGTTTTTTTTTTTATATATATATAAAATAGTAGCAGCAGCCCCAGGTCTTTACTGGCACAGCTCAATATCTGGAAACAAACTGCCATATAAGCACTATATGAATGTAGAGCATTCAACAAACACATCTCTTCAAAAGGAACTGAAGTACAAAACATTTCTCAAATTCAAGCAGAGACAGAACAAGGCTTAATGCTATTTTATCATCTAAGGTGCTGCTTTGTACGGGACACTAAAAGAGAACACATTCCACATTTACTTTATATCAATAATTGATCTATTATAAAATTACAGATAATATAAATTATGAATGCATTAATACTTCTATTTCATTTTCAAATATTAAAAATACATTTTTAATACAAGAACAGAATTTGGTTTAATATTTAATGTATTAAAATTAATATTTTGATTCTATTATCAGATAACTTAGAAGACTGGATAATGAAAAATGAAAATATCACGATGTCGGATACATTTTATTCATTTATGATTTAAAATTAGTGGTGTGATTGTGAATCTTTTTCCGTGGTTGTTTTTATTATTGTTAGTCATGATAATCATATCATCACTAAGTATCAGAAAAGCATGAAAAGAGACACGAAGAAGAAAGAATATAAAGGCTAATAAACACATTTTATAGATGTATCAATCTAGTGGAAGATGCAACACACAGAAACCATGCAGCAGACAATCCTACAGATATAAAGAAAGTAATCCACTTTGCAGAGGCAGCAATGACAACATGACTAACCCCTATAAGCACCATTTACGGGGAATGCTTTACACTGATATTCAGATATAATAGTGGGAGGATGTAAGTGGTTATTGGGACGAGTCACAATACTTAAATACAGTGCAGTACATACAGTACAAAGCACAGGTTCCTATTTCTCATCAGCAGAAGTGTAACAAATACTTTGTGTGTGTGTGGTGGGGGGGGGATTGGAAGCTGAAAACTTTTCTGTGTTGCTACAATCACATAATGAGATCTTCGGTAAATTATAATTTGATGAAGACAATTATTTACAGGACAAATATAGAATATTTACTGTACTAAAAAATAACATTAACAAGGCAGAAAAAGGGATTAGAGCGATCTCTGTAAAATGTTCCTCTATCTGTATCATTTATCAAAGGATTTCCGATTCTTTATCTCCACAAAATGAATGCACAGATGACAAAGACCTTTGCAGATTAGCACATATATCTATGAACTGATCTATCTGGATCACTACCTGACAAGAAGTTAATTTCTCAACTTGTTATATTAGCATTAATAAGCAGGCTGCAGTGAAGTGCAAACACAGATTAGAAATTCCCTTTAGGTTAAAATTCTGTTAATAATGGCTGGTTACGAAGTAATGAACCTTGATAATTGCACTCTCTGAAATGATACAATGTCATTTCGAATCAAGTCTATCACTATAAAATGCCAACGTTTCTAAAAGGTACATATACCCAGCATTTTAATGGTATTTATTTATTATGGCGTAGCAATGTATGTGAAGAGGTTTTTACTGCAGTTTGGAACAACAAAAACTTAGGGCACTTGAAGCAGCAGAGATGACAAAAAAAAATATATATATATAAAGTGACAACCCACACTGGAACTGATGAGCTGAGATGAGAACATGACAAGTGTACCTGTTTCTTTCCACCTCTCATTATAAGGCATGCGTGTGCAGTACGCAGCGTCAACAAAACCAAGAGAAGCAACAGATAAAGTATTTGTTTAGTTCATAGCTTGATGTCTAGATTTTATGTTTTAATTAGGTTTTTACAATGAGATTTACAGGAATTCAACCTGCTGCATTACAAGTTCAATTCATTTGGAGGCCTGATGTAAAAGAAGCATCAACAAAAGCAGGAGACTGGCATAACTGGCACAGTATTAAACACAAGACTAAGCTACCAACCAGGGGTGTGTTTGTATCTGCTCCACATACATGGTTCAAGGATGTAATTAACACTTCCATTGCATAACAGTTTTATCCGTTAGTGATTGATTCCCAATTGTAGAAAACTGGTACAATGTAAACTGAGGAAGCAGGAAAGTAAATGTTAGTATTCAAATTCCACAGACCTCTCTGTAGATGTTTACTCAAAGAATATAAGTCAGGAATACACACTTGGTGATGCAAGAGTCTACAAGTTGTAAAACGTAGAGTACCAAAAACCACTATGCATCTGCAGTTTATTTCCATTCTGGCTGGAACTGTTGGATCTTTGTGTTGAGGTTTCTCATTTTACTATGAAAGTGCTTCAGGTAGTGTCCTGTACTGTAATTGCACACAGATGACACACAATCCATATTAACATTACACTTTTCTTTCCTCTCTCTCTCTTTAAAGTATCCCTTTATTCGGAACTCAGAAACATGTACACTGGTAACACCTTGTCTATTCATAGAGAGGTTTCAGTGTGTTATAGTGTAAATGCACTGTTTTCCACAGAACAATAAGTACAACAAGTTCATAATTCACACTTTTTTCAAGAGAATTTAAGAACTACTGAGCAGAGGGGAAACTATTACATAATTAAATACTTCAAGTAACATGGATACCAAATTTAAAGATATTCTGCATTTTTACGATACTTGACAAAAACAGGAATAGGATGATCATAACTGAAATTAATCTCAAAATTATAAAGATTAAACAATAGCAATAAAACAATAAAAAGCTAAAAGATATCTAGTTCCTGGTGTTTAAATTATAATATAAATATGAGGCCTAGAAATAAACATGTGAGGAAAAAAAAAAGTATATGCCTATTCATGAGATCATTATCTTTACATTTTACAGACTACAGATTATAAATAAAGGCAGCATAGAGATCACACCTTTAAAAACATAAAAATAATCATCTGTAGCATATGCAGTAACATACAGATGTAGTTGGTGGCATTTCTAATGAACACTTTCTCTGTGTGAAAATAGCCTGAATGCTGTTTTCTTTCTATTGTTGTATGTATTTATTCATTAAATGTTTCTCCGGATTCACACACAACATTGTGACCTGTAAGGTGTTTGTCAGTTACAATATAACAAAGCATATTAGCACAGTGAGGATGATGAAGAAAAACTTGAAATAATGTAATATCAGAAACATCTTATCAAAAACATGGAATCCACCTGAACTTTTCAATTTTGACATTGGCCTTGCTGCTAATATTGCACTGCTTTAAAGAGACAAACATGTACACAAAACAGCTTATTTTAAAAATCTGTCTAAAATAGAACCCAGCACTTTGTGGTGAAAATTAATAATAATAATAATAATAATAATAATAATAATAATAATAATAATAATACGTTCAGATTGTCACAAAGACAGAGCATTTACAGTAGCCTGCTTCAAACTGCACATTATAGGAACAATTTGATCTAACCTCTGACAAGTAAAATAAATGTTCTGAATAATTTAACTAAAGCAAACATTTCTTGTTAATTCTGGCTAATTATAGTAAGAGTTGTGCTGGGAGATGGTAATTTAAGCTCTTGGGCTCCAGTTGTCACAACTACTCCTTGAAGCCTCAGTGACTTCTACAGAAAGCAAAATACATTTAATAAAAATTAGGCAATGTTCAGCGTAGTTCAAAGGGAATACTGGTGTGTGTTACTGTGCAACTATCAAAATAGCTGTCATACTACAATGATTTGCGCATGTTGAGAAAAAATAACACTATCCCAAATCACAGCAGTCAAATTACTTTTTTTTTTTTTTTTTGGCGGGAGATAATTGCTTAAAAGTAAAACATGATCTTAGGGACTCCCAGTCATACAACAAAACATGAGACAGCTAGTTGTAAATAGCACATTAACACAGAAAGTTAAGCACGGCATTTGTCTTTAATGCACCACAGTTGTAAAAAGTTCTGAAAATTGAGGACACAGACAGTACAATTTGGGGCACAAGGACTATGAGGATGTAAATTGGTATGTTTCAAGCACCGTGGTTTGTGCTACAATGAAATCCTCCCTTGCGCTTCAAAACATATTTAAAAAACTCCACACGGTGCCAGACCTTGTCACCTATGAAAGTAGAACATTTTTAATAAGATCCAAAGATGTACGTAAATTAATAAGCAAAAATAACAAGCTGCTTGAGCTTATAGCACACTAAGATCAGCAATGTAAAGTGATTTTTATGGAGACAAACGCACTCAAAACATGCCCTATAGGCACTAAGCTGGCACCAAACACAAATGTAAGTAGGCATTTGTGATTTTGGAAAAGGAAAATGCAGCGAATTTGACTCTCTATAAAAGTGCCTGCTTATAGTACTGGCCATAACTAAAAATGCATATATTATGCATTTATATCAAAAATAATAATAAGTGGAGTTTCACAATATTAGTTACAGTTAGTTTTATGTGTTTATCATAGAGAAACCATATCTCAAGCACTGCCATATCCCATTCCTTGTGATCTGGAAAATAAAGCTCTACCATAGCAAGCAAATTTAAATGTAAAAAAAAAAAAAAAAAATTGACACCGACCTCAAGGAATAACCTCCTGCCTGCAGCCAGTATGTTTGACTGCAAACGGATAACACTGTCATTGCATATGACCGTATACACATTCAGACAGAGAACTTTTCTAAAACACTTACTGACAGAGAAAGGAAAAACATCAGCAATCAATTTAGTATTGGTTACAGATTTAACCATCAGGAGATGCCTCTCACACAGTGTGAAATCCCCTTATTCCACTGTATGCAACCTGACGGAGCTGTTAGATGAGTCAGTTTGCCCCTCGAGATGCCTACGGAGACTCAGGGCACATAGAGCATACAGCAAGTGCATTTTTATTTTGTATTTCTTGCAATTAATTAATTAAATGGTGTCTAGCAATGAGTGACCCTGCTAATGAATGAATATATACAAGTGCCCTGTACTGGGGGCTTTAGACACCAAGATGACAGCCATGATGTGCCCAAATCATACATTTCTGTGGTAAGGAGGGAGAGACGCAGTACGTTGAGGGCCAGGTGCAGTCAGCACAACAACAAAACAGGAACTGCATGAAAACAGGTTCTTAAGGAAACCTTCGTCTGAGTTTAAACAGGCTTGACGTTGTCAAATGTTTTCCCACATCAAAAATATAAATACCTCCTTACTGGAGCTTTTCAGAACATTTTCACACTCTGAAAAATAATAAAACAACAAAGAAATCGTAATTAGGACTTACTATCAGTACGTCTTTCTCCTCACTTCCCTCCTCAACAGAGCTAACAGATAGACTTTTATCCTCTGCAGAGTCCAGAGAGGTGAAAATGGAACCACTCACCCATCAAATTAACCTCCCAGACAGGAAATGGCTCACTATATATGTAATGTGTGTGTGTGTGTGTGTGTTGTTTTTAATTATTATATACTTATGTGACAGGGCCAGGTCCTGAGTACCAGTGTTAGTCACAATAAAAGCTAGTCTTCATAATGTTCCTTAGAAAGACCCAGATAGCTGTGATCCAACAGAAACACAAATCTGTACAAGATAAGGCTTTTTTTAATGACTCTGGTTATATAAAGACATTCATTATTTAATTTTGCAGCTTTAAAATGACATTGTTTGCACAATGCAAATAATACCTGAGGGTAACCAAACACCATTTTAAAGTCTCTTGAAAAACTCTTTTCAAGAATACATTCATTACATAGCTTTATCGGAGGAAGATAATGTATTGCCATTAATTGGATTTTTCTTCTCTTTTGTTTGAAGCAAAATGCACAAATCTTCTGCTTGAAGATACTAAGCCTAGGGGGGCTAACAGCACTAATACAGGATACCAGTGATCTTAATGACAATGTAATCTCCAGTACTGTAAAGAAAATTGTGATCAGCTACAATTAAACTTTCACTCTAGCCATGATTCATGTGAATTAGTGACAGTATAATGTCTAAACAGATTAAGTGAGACCTATGCTTTAAATTAGCCTGCTCTTTAAAAACACACTATGTAATCTTAAGTATTGAATATCAGTTACCAATTGTTAAATGCTACCACAATTGCTGACATGCTTTCTTTCTGGATGTATTCCCTCACCAGAAGAAAAAGGGGACTACATATTTACCATCTAAAGATTAATAGCTATTAAAGCACCTAACCAGTGATCATCCAGATCGCATGTTAGCATGAAATCTCCTTTATTAGCCCTGTTCTTCTTCACGCAAATATTTTTTAAATCTTTAAATATTACTTTAGTCCTAAACAATAATGGTGTCCTGAACACTTTCCTATACTGTCTTGTATACGGTCTTGACTTAGCATGTCTGGTTCCCAGCCCTATGTATATAGTGACCTGTTAGTGCTTCTTGAGGAATACCCTTATTATCTTTTCTATACTCATTCTAATAGACACGCAATGTGCGAAGACAAGACCTTTTGCATGCGTATCTATTAAGTATGAAACCCCAAAATTCGAATTTTTCCAACGACGTCATGATTTTGGCACATTTATGTACATTTAGTCATTTGAACATTTTGACAATATTCTGCCGTTCTCAGAAACCTTCTGAGTTTTAGCGATGACGAAAAGACAACACATCCACATGTGCATTCATCCTTGACCTTGTTATACCAGAAAATCTATCAATGGCGACCACATTTGAGTTTATTTCTTGCGTACAAGGATATCACATTTATACATAATCAGGAACAGTTACATGTGTTATAGAAGAAAACTATTTATTTGACAGTGGTGGATTTTGTTGGAAAAATTCCAAAAATAAAGCAGCAAAAAAAAATAGAAAATCACAAAGAAAAATTCAAACAAAATTGGATATCACAGGGAACATTTTCTGAAATAGGAGGTTACTCTTATATTAGGATGAATACAATAGATAATTATATTATTTACTATTTCTAACATTGTTTCCATTGTAGAATTACAGCAAATAAGATTAAATAATGATGTCCATTCTGTTTTCTTTTCTTTAGTATACTACCATTGGTATTCAATTACCATTAGGTATTCAAAACATATATTTTACTGCATAAAGTTTTTTTATGATTGTTACTGAAATCAATATATTTGTATAAATCAAAATATTTCGACAAAATATTTGTTTTGGTTCCAGAATTATGTGAAAGGAATTTCATCTTAAGCTTAACATGACTCTCAAGCTGTCTATTTATAACATGCATTGTAACAGAGACTTGCAAAATATGACATATTTAGCTATTGTGGTTTTCAAAATACAATAAACCGGGTCAACAGTAAATTCCTTTTGCCTGCG
>NC_089859.1:24826303-24903803 GCF_036373705.1 Amia ocellicauda
CTTCTTCAGACTAATTAGTTTATCACTGAGCATAAATGAGTTTTATGTAGCTATTCAAGCTTTTATGTAATTTTGAAGTGTCTCAACAGGGGATAGCTTCCTACAAATACTCCCAAACAGAAAAGTAGTATTTATACCAGCTGTCAATCTGATATTCAATGCTTTTGTAATAATATAGAATTTGTTATGTAGTATTAGATAAAAGTGAAATAATTACTGCTGCTTGTAAACAGTAAAAACATTTTTTAATTTTTTGGGATGTACCTATAACACCTCTGTAATTGAACTGTAGGTGGAAGCAAAGATTATCATCAAACGTGAAGTTTTTCAAATGCTAACATTAAACATTTTCTTTTTGGAAGTAAGTACATCCATCTATCTGTCTACCTTCCTACCTACCTACGTCTCGCTATCTGTCTTTTCAACTGTCTGTAGCAGATTTTATTCAAAATAGTGTATCTATAAATAACATTTGAATTCTGCATCTGGAAATCACTTTTTCAACCAACTCAAGTTCTCGATCGGCTCAAGTTCCAAATGAATTCAGTTATCTTTTAGTTGCCATTATTTTTCAATAACCAGTTTGTTTCCTGGTTTGTGCCATGGATCTCTGGTTATCTCATCAACTGAAACTGAAGCCTGAAGGAAGTCACATTCTTCTTCCACTGAAAATGTGAGGTCATAAAATAAGTTTTTCCATGACAGCAAACTGCTACCTCAGCCCTCTGCAGTCCATTTGTGAGGGTACCCACATATCCTGGCAAACACACCCACAGAGATAGCAGTGCTGGGAAATATCCTGACAGCTCCCCAAGGACCTATAATATCCTATGTGACACAACTGCAAATTCCCAAACTGTCATCAAAACCACAACAAGATATGACAGTAATGACTAGCACACTAAGGCACATTAGGGAGACGAACCGGAGCAAGGACTATATTTCATCCCCTTCACAGCAGGAACACAGGCTGAACTTGGCATCAAGACACCAGTAAAACACCCACCGGCCTTACAGGTCATCTATATTGGATGGATACTTTACGAATATTGATATTGGCAGGCATGCAACTAACACTGGAAATGAAATGATGTAATTAAAATCAGGCAACATCTTTACTATTACTGGCAAAGGGGGCTATTTTTTTGTATATCTTACACAGATAGGACACAAAGATATCAAGTGTATCTGCACATGCTTAAGAAATAAAATACTTATATGAAGGCCAGCCCTTGATGTTTCCACTTGCTTCGATGTACAGCGTCTTTTATCCAGATCTCTCGCTCACTCTATAGAGGTAAACATCCCCATTTCAGCACTTTTCTGCACAATCATATTAGAATATTGGCTGTGTTATGTGCATTTCAGTATCTTTTTGTTGTCTGATATATCATGATATTAATCTGATACTGCTTGAAACAGGTCACATGATAGAACACTGCCTGCTATCTCATAGATGCTAAAATAAATATATCTTAATTTATTTGAGTATAGGGCTGGAATTTAATTTAAAAATAACACTATTAAATGTTCAAATCAAATAAATGAATGTATATTTGTTTATTGCTTCTGGACCTTCCTAAGAAAAGCAATCGGAAAACATAATTGTAAACAGACAAAGGAAATAATATGATAGAGAAATTAGCACTGAAAATACTACTGTTGCTGCTGTTTGTAATAGCAATAAACAAATAACCAAAATAACCACCTATGTAAAACTAAGCCAGTTTGTTGACTGTAATATACCTTTCCTCTTCAGTCCTTTTTTAAAATATAAGGCTTAAATATGAAATTGAAACTGTTTTTAATATTTATTGAGAAAAAAATGCAAATCAACTGATAATGTAATGGTTTATATACAGGTTATATACCTTGGAAACAGAAGTGCAAATCTGTCTTTGAAGCCATATGTTTTTCCATTGTTCAAAAAAGGAGATGACTCCCCGTCACTTATGTTTCTGATTAGCCAAATGATTTATGCCACAATCACTAAAAATTCCAGCAAGTGAATGAGAAAATGCATACTGACTACACCAGATGTGCACAATAAAAAAGGAATCCCATTGTAATCTCTGGTACTTAGTTTATATGAAGCTAATATAAGACACTCTTGGATATGGCAAAGTCACTCTTTTAAAAAAATTGACTATAAATGATATGAAATAAATTGTGTGTTTTATGCTATATGGCATGCACGGGTTGATAAATTAGGAACAGTTTTGTATCCTGACTTATCTACAAGACAAACCTGGCTGAGATCACAGGGATTAATTGCTTCAGAGGTGTGAAATGCTGCTTTTCCATTCTTTTCTGTACATTCGGCGAAGAAACAATGATTAATCACCGTTTAACTATTCTCTGGAGGATCTCAGAGTTTGCCAAAGCAGGCCTTATCCTCATAAATCCAAAAACGCAGGTTCAGATACGCTGCCAGGTACAAAGAAACGCAACCTGTAGTCATTCGTTATCAGATTAACGCGTGTCAAGGTCCAGAACTCCAATCGCAGAACAGTTGTCTCTCAGAGCTAGGATTCTTTGCAAGGGCCTGGGTTCCTTGCTTGCCAAATCACTATCAGATGTCAATAGATTATGTGTTCATCTCTGCCTAAGAAATGAAACCATTTTGTTAAATCATATTCTTCTGCTTACCATTCTTCTGTTCTGCATAAAGTTCTAGATACATGTACCCCCTCAGTGACTGTGGTTTAGGGCCCTTATATCTGACCTGGACTCCAAGGGCAACCTTAGTGCACCATTTAAAGGCATCTTTTAAAGGGCATTGCTAAACCATCAATTGCAATTTTAGTATATTACTTGGGATTTACTCCTATCTGAATTAAAATGTTACATTGTGATTATTATTCTACATTTGTTGTTCCAAGGGCATTGGAAACATGTAATATATATATATATATATATATATATATATATATATATATATATATATATATATATATATATATACACTCACCTAAAGGATTATTAGGAACACCATACTAATACTGTGTTTGACCCCCTTTCGCCTTCAGAACTGCCTTAATTCTACGTGGCATTGATTCAACAAGGTGCTGAAAGCATTCTTTAGAAATGTTGGCCCATATTGATAGGATAGCATCTTGCAGTTGATGGAGATTTGTGGGATGCACATCCAGGGCACGAAGCTCCCGTTCCACCACATCCCAAAGATGCTCTATTGGGTTGAGATCTGGTGACTGTGGGGGCCAGTTTAGTACAGTGAACTCATTGTCATGTTCAAGAAACCAATTTGAAATGATTCGACCTTTGTGACATGGTGCATTATCCTGCTGGAAGTAGCCATCAGAGGATGGGTACATGGTGGTCATAAAGGGATGGACATGGTCAGAAACAATGCTCAGGTAGGCCGTGGCATTTAAACGATGCCCAATTGGCACTAAGGGGCCTAAAGTGTGCCAAGAAAACATCCCCCACACCATTACACCACCACCACCAGCCTGCACAGTGGTAACAAGGCATGATGGATCCATGTTCTCATTCTGTTTACGCCAAATTCTGACTCAACAGAAATCAAACTCATCAGACCAGGCAACATTTTTCCAGTCTTCAACTGTCCAATTTTGGTGAGCTTGTGCAAATTGTAGCCTCTTTTTCCTATTTGTAGTGGAGATGAGTGGTACCCGGTGGGGTCTTCTGCTGTTGTAGCCCATCCGCCTCAAGGTTGTACGTGTTGTGGCTTCACAAATGCTTTGCTGCATACCTCGGTTGTAACGAGTGGTTATTTCAGTTAAAGTTGCTCTTCTATCAGCTTGAATCAGTCGGCCCATTCTCCTCTGACCTCTAGCATCAACAAGGCATTTTCGCCCACAGGACTGCCGTATACTGGATGTTTTTCCCTTTTCACACCATTCTTTGTAAACCCTAGAAATGGTTGTGCGTGAAAATCCCAGTAACTGAGCAGATTGTGAAATACTCAGACCGGCCCGTCTGGCACCAACAACCATGCCACGCTCAAAATTGCTTAAATCACCTTTCTTTCCCATTCAGACATTCAGTTTGGAGTTCAGGAGATTGTCTTGACCAGGACCACACCCCTAAATGCATTGAAGCAACTGCCATGTGATTGGTTGGTTAGATAATTGCATTAATGAGAAATTGAACAGGTGTTCCTAATAATCTTTTAGGTGAGTGTATATATATATATGAAAGCATATGGCATAGGGCTATAATCTAAAGAGATATGAGCATAGATATAGGAAAAAAACACCAACATCACAAATACTGTGCAACCTGCAGATCGCTCTACTTTGAGCAGTTTAAAAAATAATATTTAAACACTTCAAAGAATTATCACCATGGATACATCTAATAAAATAGACCTGTTTTAAAAATGAAGCTGAATCAAAACAAAATGATAAAGCATATATATATATATCTTACATATAGGCTATATAGATATTTTACAGGAATGCTTTATGTATAGAGGTCATCCTATTAGACACATACACTCACCTAAAGGATTATTAGGAACACCTGTTCAATTTCTCATTAATGCAATTATCTAACCAACCAATCACATGGCAGTTGCTTCAATGCATTTAGGGGTGTGGTCCTGGTCAAGACAATCTCCTGAACTCCAAACTGAATGTCTGAATGGGAAAGAAAGGTGATTTAAGCAATTTTGAGCGTGGCATGGTTGTTGGTGCCAGACGGGCCGGTCTGAGTATTTCACAATCTGCTCAGTTACTGGGATTTTCACGCACAACCATTTCTAGGGTTTACAAAGAATGGTGTGAAAAGGGAAAAACATCCAGTATGCGGCAGTCCTGTGGGTGAAAATGCCTTGTTGATGCTAGAGGTCAGAGGAGAATGGGCCGACTGATTCAAACTGATAGAAGAGCAACTTTGACTGAAATAACCACTCGTTACAACCGAGGTATGCAGCAAAGCATTTGTGAAGCCACAACACATACAACCTTGAGGCGGATGGGCTACAACAGCAGAAGACCCCACCGGGTACCACTCATCTCCGCTACAAATAGGAAAAAGTGGCTACAATTTGCACAAGCTCACCAAAATTGGACAGTTGAAGACTAGAAAAATGTTGCCTGGTCTGATGAGTCTGGATTTCTGTTGAGACATTCAGATGGTAGAGTCAGAATTTGGCGTAAACAGAATGAGAAC
This sequence comes from Amia ocellicauda, assembly GCF_036373705.1. Taxonomy (NCBI): domain Eukaryota; kingdom Metazoa; phylum Chordata; class Actinopteri; order Amiiformes; family Amiidae; genus Amia; species Amia ocellicauda. The sequence continues at coordinate 24,831,464 of NC_089859.1, forward strand.
ATGGATCCATCATGCCTTGTTACCACTGTGCAGGCTGGTGGTGGTGGTGTAATGGTGTGGGGGATGTTTTCTTGGCACACTTTAGGCCCCTTAGTACCAATTGGGCACCGTTTAAATGCCACGGCCTACCTGAGCATTGTTTCTGACCATGTCCATCCCTTTATGACCACCATGTACCCATCCTCTGATGGCTACTTCCAGCAGGATAATGCACCATGTCACAAAGGTCGAATCATTTCAAATTGGTTTCTTGAACATGACAATGAGTTCACTGTACTAAACTGGCCCCCACAGTCACCAGATCTCAACCCAATAGAGCATCTTTGGGATGTGGTGGAACGGGAGCTTCGTGCCCTGGATGTGCATCCCACAAATCTCCATCAACTGCAAGATGCTATCCTATCAATATGGGCCAACATTTCTAAAGAATGCTTTCAGCACCTTGTTGAATCAATGCCATGTAGAATTAAGGCAGTTCTGAAGGTGAAAGGGGGTCAAACACAGTATTAGTATGGTGTTCCTAATAATCCTTTAGGTGAGTGTATAGTTACTGTGTAGGATGCAACCAAGATTGACTGAACATTTTGTGAGCAAGGCAAATTTTACTTAAAAAAACTAGTATATAAACAAGAGGAAGCATGTTGCATGATTTACCACAACAATGTCTTTAAAAATTGCTTAATAGCAAACTCTTAAATTTAAATAGAAAGTGAGTGGAGTACTTTTAGAATTTCACATATTTAACTATTAGGAAGTAAATATGTACACCATATACACATTTCAGGAAATACCCAGCATTATTATTATTATTTCTTCTTTCTTAGCAGACGCCCTTGTCCAGGGCGACTTACAACATATAAGCTCAATACAAAATGCAATAATACAGTGCAATTAAAGAACTGAAAAACATGTGAAACTTGTGCTGACCAGAAACCGCACAGCTCAGGGAAGAGGGGGAATTCCGGGTTTTGAAATGTAAGGTCAACTTTTATTGATTCGAAAGAAACCTGTAAAATCAAAGTACTTCTACGTTGCAAGATCATATAGTTACGTTGTAAAAAAATATATAGTGACAGCCAGTGAAAAAATAATTTACTTCTAGTCTCTTTATATTTGTGAATTTAGACGTGATGTCTTCAACGAAGACAGAAAGGTACGTTACCAAGCTGCACGGCAGGCCCTGACAAGACAAAAGTTATCATAAACCATCTGGATAGTCGTTATTCATTGCAATTATCTGACACAGGTCTATTATGGATATTTGAATTATGGAGAGGTGGAATAGAACTGAACACATTTCTACTCGCATTGAATACTGAGGGTCACTAATTGTATTCCACACAAAATCCCCATAAGCAAAAAGCACAAGGTGCAACAAATTTACAATCAAAATCAGACTGCAGCAAACTTTGGAATATTTCCAACACCTGCCTTAAAATTAAGATCCGGAAACAGAAGCAGTGAAATCACTAAGTCACTATCTGTGTTGCTAAGTATGACTTAACACTTTTGAAAGTCAAGCGATCAATCAGTAAAAGTTTTTGTCAACTCTGGTCAGTTAAGAAAATGAGGTTAGCTTTTAATTTTTAATGTCACCTGCAGCCAGTGACTGCTTTTGCTAATGCAAGTGACAGATAAACAGGAGAAACTCCCCAGATGATACACTGAGCACCACATGCCATAAGTGCATTCTTTATTTTTATACCAACTCAATATCTCAAATGGATAACCAATGTTGCTACTAATTTACATTAAAAACTGAGTGAGGCATGAAAATCTTTCTGATGCATGAGTTGCATTTACTTAATTTTCCGTATTTATGATTGCTCTCCCCAGGGATTGTATTTTTCTTTTATATATAGACAGCTACTCTATAAACATTGCAGCTTATTTTAGTTACACAGTGAACTTTTAATCACTGACCTCACTTCATTGTATGAAATCAAACCAGTCAAATTAGTTGTGTAAGATGGCATCTAAAACATTATTTGTTTTCAGTGATTGTTTTAAAGTTTTCTACAAATGTGTAATATATCAACACTCAATGTTGAAGAAGCCTCAGGTATTCCTTTAAATTGAGATAGTAATGTATATTTGTATAAAAATATACAGACATAAAATAATATAATTGAATTAATCTGGTGTGCTACCGGGACAAAACTTGCAATGGATGGTGACTGTTGGATTAAGTAAATCACTTCAAAAACTTTTTTGAAAGTGTATCGTGTGGATTTACAAAGTTAATGTATATGATTATATGATGAGTATATGATTTTTATTATTAAGGTTTATTTATGTTTTTGATAGAGTGTATCAACCTTAAAAAGGCTGGTCATTGCCCATGATCTTGGGGTAGGTCACTGCAATGTTTTAATAGACCTACTAACTAAGCAATTTTACCCAGAAGCAAATCTTAAGAATAAGATTATTGTATTGAACTTTCATTTGCGTCTGATAAATACGTATTCCAATCCAATTAGTCCACAAAACCATCCCTGAAAACCACTGCTGCTATATAATAATGCATCACTTTCACCAGAATGTGCGACAAACAGGAACATATTTTACACATCAAAGAGAGGTAACAATGCCAATTTGCCTTTGTTACACTCCATTTGTAAAGATCATTTTTACACCTTGAAGCATATTTTTCACATAACTATAATATGCAATCTGTTGTATTAAAATAAAGTGAAAATATATTAACTTGCCCAATAGTGTTAATCAGTATAAATTATATGTTAATTTAAAAAATAAAAGGGGGGTGATGATCCTACACACACACATATATATATATATATGTGTGTGTATATATACACATATATATGTGTGTGTATATTATATATATATATATATATATATATATATTCAAATTTGCAATTTGAGATTAAGCATTTTTCTTCTCCATATAATTTTCAGAATTAAAGAAAAATCTATTGAAAAAAGTTATATACTAACAACTACAACCTTATAAATGTCAAACTCACTGCAGAGAATATTACCGACTGAAATTTTTAGATCACCTATCTAATTTCAGTAACTCTTTTTATCCTTTTCTGAGTAACAACAATTTAAACCTGATTACCACCTACACTACCATTCTAATAAGACTTTGCACATAACAGCAAGGATTTTTCAAAATCTATCTGGCATTCTTTCTATATGATTGCACCTTGTAATGTAGATTGTTTGTTTAAACTGCTCCTGGCTTTAAGAGCTATTTCACTTCATTCAAATACAGGTGGCAAATGTGCTCGGGGTGTATTTTTTTAAAGTAACTGTTAATTAACATTTTAATCATTTTCATTTTTTAACTGTATAATGCATGACTATGAGTCACGCATTGTGTGCCGCAGTTTCTTTCTGTGATGTCCCGAAGGACTTCCTTGCAAATCTGCTTTATCGCATTTTTTTTTTTTCCATTACATTTTTGGTAACTCCGTAAATATACTGTAAATCATTATAAATTATCGAATTTGAGTAAAGAACGTTTTTTTCCATTTTGCTTTACACATAAAAAATCACATACCGATTTTGGTTAATTGATGCAGTGGAGAAATTGGGGGTGGGAGCTGCATATGTTCGAGAAGGCAACATCCGGTTTTCAGAACAAAACATTTAAATTTAATTTTAAATGTTCTTCGTATACCAATACTGTACCAAATGCACTGGCAAGGATAACATTCAAATCTGATGTGGGAACACGGCACCATGATTGTCAAACACTATCCCTAAATCTAATTGTGTCAAATTTTCGATAGAGAACGTGACAAATGTATTCTAACAGGAGGCACAAAGAACTATTCCATTGCTCATTCCAAATCATTTAACCAAATATTAAGTCCAAGCTGACTATTAATACCCTTACCTAGCCTTAGCTCTATTTTCAGCAGAATTCTAACAGAAAATATGGTATCAATTAGGGCCTTCATGTTGTTTACTCACCCCACCACCACTGTCAATTAAGTCAGAAGAAACAAATGCCTCACAATAATAGAAGTCAATGTTGGTTGTAGATATGAAACCCTAACCCTAAACCTATCAACATCCTAATACAAAACATCAATACTATATTCCAACCAGAGGCAAACATTTTTAAAAGCAATAAGTATTCTGAAAGCTCATCCCAAATCAGTAAACCAAGTAGAATCGCAACCTCCACATTATTAGAAGTCAAAGCTGTCCGTAAATATGAAACCCTAACCCCAATCATTGATAAATAGGAAACACAAGATCAGTACTGTAATGAGAAGCAACCACCTATCTACACACATCCCTCACAGTATTAGCAGTCAAAGTTGAAGGTATATATGAAGTCCAGCTCTACCCTTAATTCAGACAGGATCTGAACAGAAGACATGACGATAATATTCCTATCAGAGGCAAACATTTTTTTTGAACCAGCAGCTAATTCCAATTCAGTTTTACCAGCTGAAACACAACCCTCATCTTACGAGATATCAAAGTTGTCTGTAAATATGAAACCAACCAGTTCTATGCACTTACATATTCCACATTCAATCTTTCTGCCATGCAATCACAAACTGCCAGCTCAACTACTGCCTGCACTACTTGACACTGGCCGGTGTGGAAGATCAGATCATTAGCAACTTTGGTTAAACCGTTAACTCTACTGCATGTGTACTGGTTCTCACCTAGTTTGCTGTATTGCATGTAGTTGCCGTATGAGGTGCTATATCTTTGCTTCACTGGATAACTTTTTTTTTTCTTTTTTTTTAAATCTATGTATTGTTAAAAGATGAATACTGTGATGTTAACATATTGAAATACATATCTGTGTGATTTTCTATTTAAAAATTAAAAAAAAAAACTTCCAAAATCGAACGTGAAAATGGAAGATTTCAGAGAAAAAAAAAAAAACTGATTTCGAAGTGTTATTCAATTAGAAGTAATCAAAAGGTGACATTCAGAAATGGTAATATAGTTTTAGGCTATATGAGGATGATTTTCACATAGAAGTCTTGGGGAAGAGACGTACTTCCTTGGGAACACAATAAGGCAGAATCACATTTCCTGAAGAAGGTCTCAGCTGTCTATAACAGCGTTTATACCAACTCCACATCGTACACATGATAATCTAGAAATATGAGAAGTCAAAGATGGCCGATGACCAGAAACTCACCCTTTACCAGGACGACATAAGAAACTTTACAAACGAGAGGAGGACATTCAACACATCGTGCTCCTTTGGTGTCCATCAATAACTAAGTGATGAACACCAAACGCGTACTCATTTGCAAAATTTCTTATGTACTTATGTTACAATGTATATATTATTTTTACATACAATTACCTATTTATAGAGTGAGTTTTTTTTTTGGTTGTTTTTAAACTAGAGCAATCCAGGTAAAGTACCTTGCTCAAGGGTACAACAGCAGGATGCCCCCCCCACCTGGGATTGAACCTACAACTCTCTGCTTCAGAGTCCAGAGCCTTAAGCACTAATTCAAAATGCTCACCAGTACTGTCATACATAGTGTAACTGCATATTTTGTCATTGAAACTAAAAAACAATGCTTTTCCATGTCATGATCATTCTTTCTTACTATCCATACAGCTAGAAATGCTAAAATGCATAGAACACAATACAGTTAACAGTAGAATGGAGGAAGGAGTTCTTCATATTTCTGGAGGATCACTGTCTCCTGTCATCTAACATCAGCAACAGCTGATTGCTTAATGGCTGCCCTGCCATGGAGTAAAGGAGTCTTTTGTAATACCTACATTTGCATTAAGGGGTCTTACGGTCTGATATACAAACATCAAAAACGGCTTAACATGAGTGTGGTACAGGGAAATGCCAGTCGAGTGAATTCCCAGCAGAGCGCAGCCTTCACCTATCCCTGTCATGAACTCTCAGCACAACAGTTTCAACTCCAGTCATCTCAGAGACAGACCTTGAAAAGGCTACGTTGAGATCAGTTGTCCCATTAGCACAGCAGCCCCGCTACCGCACAGAGGGAGTGCTGTAACTGCTTCACACTTTCCAACACACATCCAAACAGCCAGACCCACAGGTCTCAGCAGACATCTGGTGATAGGCACACAACGAGAAGGCAAGCCTCTTCACTTCACAAGAAACACCACTGCAGCATCTGCTTCTCTCACACGTTTAAGGTAACATCTCTAAAGGCCTAACGTTTCCGTATAGAAAAGATTTATAGCGCATAGAAAATACAGAAGAGTGCCAATAACAAACACATAGGGGTAAACAGGCTATATATAAGAGGAGTAGGACGATGTTGACAAAGCCGGGGAATATATTTGTTTATCAGCAAATTAAGAAATAATTATCTTTCTCTGCAACTACAGGACAAAATATCCAGTTCAAAAGACTGCAAATATACAAGTTATTTGTGCTGGAAAATTAGAGAAGACCAGGAGTGCCATCACACCATCCACAACACAAAGCTAGGAGCTGCACCTCACTGCACAACAGGCGACACTGAACTGCACCTGCGCCCACAGCGGGACGATTTGAGACACATGTGCATCGAGGTCACACTCTTTTCAAAACGCCACGAATGCCAAGGGGGTGCAGCTTTGTGTTGCCATTGCAGTTAATATAATAATGTACTCAATACAGCTGTACTCTTGAGTAAATAGCCAGAAGTCTATTCCATGCCAAAATTAAAAATAAATAAATGTTGAAATACATCTATCAACCAATCAATCAATCTCAGGATATGTATTTATTTATGTATTTATTAACCAATTAATTAATTTATGTCCATATTTGTTTACTTTTGTGTGTATTTATTTATTGATTAATTCATGTCTTCTATATCCCAACTTTGCTTTGTACATTTCAATGCGTCTGTTCAAACTTCTGCTGCCATATGTACTTTTCCACTTTGCTATTTACATTCCTGCTGCTGCATTAATTTTTGAAGTTCGCTTTTACACTTCAGCATGTTGACTAGACACATTGAAACGTAAAAAGTGACAATAAATAAATAAATACATAGATAAAATGTAGAATATTAATGTGCATATAAATGTGGAAATCAATACATGGATTCATAAATTCATGAATACATAAATGTGAGATTTATTTATTTATTCATTTATTTCTATATATTTTTTTATTTATACATTTATTTATTCATAATTTGGGCGTGGAATATCCTCCATACTAAAACAGTAAAAACACATTACGAATGGGACAGTTTATATACAGAACTACTCAAATATATTCAGACCCTTGATGAAGGGTGTACAGTAGACTCCAGTTTGAGGACTGGCCCTGTTTAGTTCATACCACAAATTCTCTTTTGCTTTTAGGCCTGCAGATTGTGATGGCCTATCAAGAAAGCTGATTTACTATGAATTAAATGAATGAATAAATGTATAAATAAAGACATACGTTGCATTTAAAATAATATATATTTTGTAGTGTGATGAAGCTTTACATTGTTGTTTGTTGCCTTTTTTGCACACAACATAGCAACAAGCCCATGGAATTATTAATATTTTTTCCTCTTCACAGTGTGAAAATCAGGAGATGTCGGACGATTTGGGCTCTTTAAGACAGCTGCTTCCACTTCAATCTGAAACATTCGCAGCATCAAAACCTTGCCAGATTAGGCTGTGCTTTATGTAGCATATCAATTTGGGCATCACATTTTCCTTACTAATGCAGCAATAAACCACTGCAGAACTGAAGGTACACAGACCTCCTGTAATATAATAAACTAGAGGGAGGGGAAAACATGAGTAGCATACAATACTGTGCCCAGGCACTGCAAGGTAAACAACACACATGACAGCAATACCAAAATGTGTGCATCACAAGAAGACTTTATATAAAGTAAAGATTTTGTGACCGAACATTAAAATCCAATTCACAGAACACCCGAGACCCACCACAATCCCACCACATCACTTTAAGGCTTCGCAGAACAGTACGATTTAGTTTCCTTGTGTATTCTTAATAAACAAATTTGCAGGTAATTTAAATGCATTTTTAGGAATCCACAATGTTTTTTATGTAATAGTTACTGTTTACTGATAAGAAAAGTTGGCAAGCGCAAGTAATTAGTGTGCTGGCTCTACTTATCCCCTTCCTTCTCAAACAGTGGAACCTAAAACAACATTTTTTTAATTGGTCTTTGAAAATAATGGATCCAATGAGTAGCAATTTTTATATGCTACAGCACAAATTGGAGGATTAACAAATTCATATTATTTTTTTTTTTTTAACTATTGCAGAAAACTAACCGACTGCTTTGGAAAACTTGAGCAGACCTGCGGGATTTTCCTATTCTTGTCTCCGGTATTATCAAATTTGGTAGGTTTGTTTATTTCCCAAGACAATATATTCCCCTGTCCGCTGTGTGAGTTGTAGAGTATCTATCTCAATTGTAAATGACCCAAGTGCAGAATACTGGGCGAGAACAGCCTTGGGCTCCCTTCCCAACACTTTGACAAGGCCTCCACAGGAGCGTGCAATGTGGTATAAACCAAATGATTCGTCTCAGGATAACACCCACAGGCCTCTATTAACTCTACCACTGAGGAGAGGTATCCTCTTGTTGTGCTGCTCTCTCTCCATCTATCTATCGAGCTCTTTATTAATAAAATAATGCATCTAATCAGAAAGAAATAGGAAAGAAAGAAAAGTCAAGAAGAGCACTGTAAAGTTGCATTGGGTTTCACTGACATATTCAGGAAATAAGGAGAGTTGATAACTGTAGGCTGATGAAAGTTACAGGTTTTATTATTCTGCTAGGAAATGGAAATAAACAAGCTACACCATGTCACCTCATCTTATTCTACAGTATAAACCAAGTGGAGCACATTTTCTTTCATTTATCACAATTTAATTGAAATGTGATTCATAATAGTTCAAAAGCGATGTACAAACTGCCCCCAAATAAAGTCATAGCAAATGTGATGAGGACTGCTGCAAGGTGTAGCAATTATTGTCTGCACTTGTTACCTTTTTGAACTAGGATGTATGCTTTTTATATTAAATATAATCTAGTGTTTACCTTCTGCACTTTTTAAAATGTACTTGTATTATGCTTAATTTGAATTTTGCATTATTATTGCAATTTTGTATTGTTCCTGTAACGTGTAAGTCATCCTGGATAAGGGCGGCAGCCAAATCAATCAATCAATAAATCAATCAGTTTGTATACTCAAATTACAGCACTTTCCAAACATTGCTTTTCTCCACACAGTACTCCACACATATTTACTCTACTGGGCTCTGGAAGTGCAACATATGATAAACACAGCCCTTCTTATAATTACACTAATCTTTTAACCTCCTGTTTGTTTTCTACTTCACAGAGGTTCTTGAAATAAAACAAGAGTGAATTAATTAAACTAAAGTGAGGTTTTAAACTCAAAGATGCTGTTTATTATGTTGAACTATTTTCTAAAGGATTACATTGATATAATTAATAGTAGACCAGAGGTTTATAAAATCCTTGCTATAAACGACAAAGGACTTAAAATGAAATACTACAGCAAATTATTAGAACCCAGATTTTCAATTAGCAGTATTGTGATTTTCACCCTTCAATAATCACACAATTCACTACGGTGTTAAGCCTGCTGTAGGCCTAAATGCATCTGGTATAACCATCTATTTTCTTTGATGAATAAACCCAGTAAGAATCTTTCAGTAAGCTAAAAATAAATCAACCTAGTATTCATATTAGCCTCTGAAATAATCATTTTATTCTTCAATTGTACATTTGAATTAAATAAGTGCTGGATTAAATAAACAAATGTTTGAATTCCAATAAAATTTAGGAACTGCAAGAATTCACGAAATTTTCAAAGTTACAATGTGTGTGTCTGTATATATATATATATATATATATATATATATATATATATATTCTGATTTTTTTGTCTGATAATCACAGATTTATATTTATCTGGTCGAGAAAACCTTAAAATCTTGTCATCTTCCTATTAATCCACAGATTAAAAAGTTAGAGCCCTTAGTTCTTACCAATTATGATTATATAAAACATGGTCCCTTTATCTGTGCACAAATTCCAGGTAGCCAAGCTTGTACTAAATTCCCTATGGCTCTGTATTTGCTAGAAAACAATAACAGTGTCATCACATTGCGATAACCCAAAGATAAAAAAAAAAATGACAGCTGTTTTGCCTGATATCTTACTTAACCACATGCTAGTGTATATTGAAATCAGAGAATCACATGAATATATATGTGCATATTATACAAATATTATACAAGATTGTAATAATGCTGTATCCACAGGTGATTTATGGGTTGATTGGGGATGCATTAGTAGATGTTTAAAAAAATACTTTGTTTTGTTTTAAAGAAACATACATTTTAACTTATTAAATAGTTTATTTATACAAATTGACAATAATGATGAAACATTTTTTATGTTTTAATGAATTAATTATTACTGAAATACAATGAATCAGAATGAGATAGTGATGTGTCAAAATATATAAAATGACTTTCAGCCAACTTTGAGCAAAATGACACTGAGACAATGTTGGCATGCAACATTAGGCCAACATGACCATGATTACTGAGATGCAGTTTTAACATACTTTCTCTGGCCAATACATTTCCTTCTGTATCACATCACAATTTTCAATAAAAAGCAGTAACCTCTTAGTTCACATGAATGGTACTTTGATGATCCATGAAGCAGAAGAAAGTATTCAATTTGCATAGGGATGGTTGGAATTAAAGACTTCACAAATATGGGGAAAAATATATTTTATATTTTTAAAACAGTTTAAGAACTTAAAGCTAGAAAATACAATTGGCAAAATTGCATGAACACTGTTTGAAACCTAACATTTTAAACTCTGTCCTAAAATTTACAGAGTAAAGACAAAAAGATGATGTGTATCAACTTAAACTACTGTTATAAGTTATCTGAACCCCAAGTCTACACACGATTTTTACAATTTGCAATGTACAGGTTTGTAAAGGGAGGATTTTATTAAGACATCCAACATATCAAATATATGTAATAATATAATGTTGGAAGTCTTAACTATTGTAGGTTTTTATGAAACCAATTGACTAAGTCAAGAGGTGTAAATGGTGAATGGGAATTTCAGAAGGATGTGAACAGTAACCTGAATTAATTTCACCTAGCGAGACAAGTTTCGGTAAAGTTGCCTGTGATAATCACCAAAGACGCTGCCCTGCCAGCACAAAGGGGTAGAGTGGGGATATCTAGCAGGTGCTGCAGTTTATCACAAAACCTTCAAAAATAATTGGAAGTGACAACCAGCAGTACCACAAATGATTTATTAGTCTTTCACTCAGCTTTTCAGCTTCCTCAGGGCCAGAATAAATAATTTACCAACTCTGTGTCTTCAAATCATTAATTCTCCCCTATGCAGCCAAACTACATTCAGCTCTATAGGGTATTTGGCTGAATTTAAAATACAAGCGGACTACTTTTTTATTTTTATTTAACTAAATTCTATTTTACAAATATTCAGTATATTCAAACAATAGGCCATATTGTGATCAGTAGTTCAGGTGAAAAATGGAAACTGCTGCTGGGTGGCTGATCACATGGCATAAATGAGACCCAAAACTTTAGTAGTTCTGCATGTTGATCTGGAGAGCGTCCTTTGCACTCTAGGCCTTTGACAAGGTGGTTGAACCTTTAGAGTAGACTGAAGACTCACAAGGAAGTTCCCAGCTGTACCTCGGCTTCTTAACCTGAACAAGTTACTTGACCTCTATTTATAGCATGTAAAACCAATAAAATATGTTAAATAACTGAATGTATGCTACCTTTTATAAACAGATTCGATAGTTGTGAAGACATCGAATGTAAACAGTGAACAACAGACCAGGTTCCTTGGTTTCCGAGCATGGCAGACAGCAAGGACAATGAGACTAAACGTGCGATAGCGATTATTTTTGACTGATGTGGTTTGCGTTTCGAAAGGAAGTCATTCCACTCCTGAGCACTACTCATCTGACTGACAGAAACTTGCTGGAGCCCATGATTGCAGCTTAATCAGGTTCTGATTTATGGACACTTTGGATGAACCGATATTTCACAGAACTGAGGGGAATTTGGAAGCACCAAAACACTTGAAATTCCGGATTGTATTCACAATTACGTCGCATTTGAAATTGAGCTTTTACTGTGGCAAGATTTTCAGGAGTGGGTTGGGAATTCCCGGGCACAGTATTGCTTTGACTTGGCCACACTGCTGAAACATATACTTTAGATGCATTTTGGGGATCTCAGAACATTTGCCTAGCATGTTCTCGTACCATTCCATTCTGCAAGCGTGCCGTAAACAATAACTAACACAATCGTGGACATGTTTTCTACACCAAAATAAGCACAAAACCATAATAGTTGCTGCTCAAAGTATTCCTATTGACAATCCTTGAGACCACACATGTTGGTAATTGCTTCCCTAACAGTATCTCTCAGCACTGTTCAGGGATACAGGACGAGCTACTGCAACAGTCCTATTTCTTTTGGCAACTGGGAGAGAGTAAGGGCAGTTATTATTAGTCCTATGCATAGCAGTAATCATATAGCATAATAATAATAATTAATGCACTTCTGAACAATCTTCTTTGCTTTTTTTTCCTCCAGTGCCTCTGCACTGATTATTAACAAAACTAAATTACTGAAAGGACAATAAGAAATGCACAGAAGAGAGTTGCTGCTTCATTATAAAATCTATCAGTTGTGAGATTCTTCTCAAGCACAATAGTTAGTAACTACTGTTAGTGTCAAAATCTACCAAAAGGGCTGATCATATGAAACCAAAGATCAATAACTAGATAAGAAAAATAGGTCAACAGATACAGTAAGACTTTAGTTCTCAAACTAGTCTGATTATGGGAAATGGCAAGGAATACAACATTGAAACCAAAATGAAATCAGGGAAATAAAACGACATAACTCAAAAGGGTCTACTTCTGAAAAGCAGAAAGAAGGAATTAAGGAGTAAAATGTGAAAAGCAAGATGAAAAAGTTTAAAGCAGTCAATAAATATAGAAGGATTTATCAATTTATTTTTGTAGTTAGTTCATTCATTCAATATTGATTTTACAATTTTAATATTGACACGAAATACCCTAAAAATAGCTGGTTTGAATCCAGGCTGTGTTCCCACTGTAAATACAAGACTGGTCAGGTACTGCAGCTCTTAATGGGGGAAGAGTCAGCAGGGAAATCTTCAGCTTGCCACACAACAGGGAAACCTGTCCCGTGAGATTGCTGCAGGAGAGGAGTTAATCAGTCAGAGCGGTGTCCGTTCACCTGACAGCACCTGAGCTACACTATTTACATTCCTGCATCAGAGTGTGAAAAAAGCTCACTGTCTTGGCAGTGCACACGTCTCTAATGACACGTGTGTGGTCTCTTGGTCTCCCAGCCAGTGTAGGGCTGCACAGGCAAGCTGAGTGAAGTAACAACAGGCAACTCCAAATAAAGGCATAACATAAGGAAATTGTTACTATCTGTCTTAACAATAACTAAGTCCGATGTAGGGTGGTGTTCGGTCAGGCTGTTGGTGCTGACACTGCTGCTGATGCTACAGAGAAGCAGTTTATGATGTCTTTGTCATTTGAACTAAAGTAACCATAGCAGGCGAGAATGTTACCAGTTATTTGAAATATCACTGAGTAAAAATGCATTCCGACTCAAGTGTTATTCAAGCACTAAGAAAACTCTATAGCCACAAAACAAGGAAAATGACTTAGTAAATACAATGTAATATATATGAAGAAAGCCGACAGCCATACTCAGCGGGATTTAAAACGTTTTACCTCTCATGGTTCATCGATACTGCATGATTTTTAGGGTTAAGGATCCACACTATATTTATTATCCCTGCTGTAGTACTACCATACTTACAAATACAAAGCATATACAATGTGTTAGCCTCCTATTATTAATTATGGAAATAACACAACAAAAGCATATCCTAAATCCATTACTGTTGTAAGCTAGCCTTGTCTCAATAAATCAGCATCTACAATCAAAATAGAAATAATTTTTTATGCATAATGTATGTGCTTGTTGCCACAACATCTGTTCATTACACTGAGTAATGCATTCTTTTAGTTTTTAAAAACTTCAGTCCTATAAAATAATCATAATGAATGCTTCATTATCGAATACAAGATTAGGAGACAAATATACATTTTACTATAAATTTCCTGATTTACTGTGTACTCCACTTTTTTATAGTCAAAAAAAATTCCCAAGTTTTAAATCATAAGAGTTGAAGAACAATTGCTCAAGACTTTTGTTTTTAAATAAATTACATGGATCATAAATTAGATGTACTGAAACACCAGCTGCAAGATAGAGCTTCTAATCCTCGGGATATTAAACACCTAGTTACCTGAGTGTTTTTACTTTCACAAAAACACCTTAAAAGACTAACATCTGCATGAAATATTTCTAAAGGGGAAAACATATTAATCCCTGCAATAGGGTAAACTGATGAATATATAAAGATTCAAAGTTAGACTAAAAAAGCAGATAGCAAAGACAGATTAATTCAGCATGAAAAGGAATTAAGGCAGCGCTGTAGCAAAAATAATGTGTGTTGAAGCTAACTGCTGGCTACAATACACCAAGGAAGAAACGCTGCTTTACCTACCTTATAAAATATAAAAAAAAATATTACAAAATGAATTAGGAAGATGGGGTCCATTTTGTTCTTTTACACAGAAAAAAACATTTTTTTATCTACTGTATCCTTGCAGAATGTGCATTAGTTTTAATTGAACCAATTTAGCATTCATTTGGTACATCAATACCTGGAATGCCATAGGTTGACAATCTTTTTGAGCAGGCCAACACCAACTTAATTCCTCTACATGGAACATGAAGTACAATGTGGTAAGCTCTGAAGGATAGCAAGTACCACTTGATTCAAGCTCATTTTAATAAAACTGAAAATTAGTCAGATCTGCCTTTATTCTCCAATAATACTTATAAAATAGCATGTTACAATTAGGTGAAGGATTCATCAGATTGTAGGACGTTATAGACAACAGGATTATAAATCCTGTGGAGGTATAATCACACAAAATCAAATGCTCATCACCGGTGAAATCCTTTTTTGTGATTACAGTGGATAGGGAAAAAAAAAAGGAAAAAAGGTCTGTTTAGAAGAGCATTTCTCCATAACCTGCATTACATTAGAATTATTTTAATTTTGCTTCACCAAGAAAACATTTATACACTTCATAAAAAAAGTGTATTCCCACTTTTGCAATGACTCATCCAATGCAGAACTGCAGATCTTCTCAACTTTTACAAGTGTCATTTGTGTCTGTTGTTCTATATCTGTGAAGGGGCAGGCTCTCAACATACTGCTTTCCAATGGTGAGGTAAATGACCGCGAGTACTGAGCTAACCTCTGAAACGGGCAGTTCTCTCAGTCTATAACTGAGCTGCTCACCCAGTTAGTAACTGAAATACTGCAATTTGAATTAGCAAATAACACAAACCCCTCTATCAAGTTCCCTCCCCCATTAATTGTGTATCCCTTGTGGGACTTTGATCCTGCTCGGCTGTTATTGGGTTGTGTTTTTTTAACGATTAACAGATTTCTATGCCTCTTAGCACTAAGCAATTTTGAGATTATTAATTACAATAATTTACTTTATTTTCAGCACAGACTTCCATGTTTGAAAATATCTACAATAACCAATGCATGTATGCAATTTACTGCTTTAAGACATTGTGTTGGTGATTTCAGGAAAATACAAATATCAGATGTACAATAATTAGGGATTTAGAATTCAATTTCAAAAAAGTTTTTTGGTACCTGAAAATAGGCATTCCTAATCAAATATCTTAATAAACAATTAAAAAAGTGAAAGCAGACACCATTTAGATATTAAGATTAACTACCTTTTATGTAATTATCCACTACCTAAGACATGCTTTTTGTTGTTGTTTTACATCTACAACAGAACAGCCAATAGTCACCACAATTAAACTTGCTTCGCCCCTTACATGCACATTGTGATCTTCACTTGTCAAGTAGTGTCTGGCAGAGCACCTAGATATCTCAGCCCTTAACTGTAAAGGCCGAAGAAGTGTCTCCCAGATGTGTTCTGACTGACTAACTGACCAGCATGAGAATGTGGTTTAACGCAAAAAAAAAAAAAAAAAAAGCTAAACTATAATGATGATAATTCCATGACCTTTGTCTGCCTCAGCCAGACAATGATGCTTTATGAGTCTCATGGTGTGGTTCTGGCTGATAAGCAAAAAACCCCATGAGGGCCTAACATAAGAGCCTGGGGCCCTTGCAGCTCAGACCTGACACCAGAACAGGAGATACTGGGAAAACTATATCCTGTAACATACCAGGACTAATTTAAAGTATAAAACACCTTTACTCACAATATTTATTATATTTTATTACCTTATTGTCTTTTCAACTTCAGCAGTTAACATGTCCAGCTGGTCATTGATAGGATTTATTGATTAAATAATTAGCAGGAGAAAGTGACCCCCCTTTGACACACTCATCTCCTATTACACATCCTACATGCAATTCAAATGCACAATAAATGATACAAAATAACACACGCCTAATTATTTTAGAAGGGCCCAAAGTAAAAAAAAAAAATCAAATAACACACAAAGCCTTTTTAAATGGTGCATTTAAATACTTGTTAATGCCCATTGTTTTAAAGACAGTTTTTAGCTCTATTTCAGTTCCCCTGCTTAAGCCTTTTCAACACAGTAGTAATGATATGTGACGAATAACAACTCATTTGAAATTCACACCCATGTACAGGTAGTGGACAAAATGTTTTAAAACACCTGGGTAAATGGGGGACACCAAGTATAGTGAAAGCTTCCACACAGGTGTGGCTCATGCGTAAAGTAAGCAAATTATATCCCAGCATGCTGAGGGTCATGTGTGAAAATTATGGGCAGACCAGGATGTCTAGAAGTATGACTAGAATTAATGCAACAGGATACCTCAGTGACTTTGAAAGAGGGGTGATTATTGGGGCACATTTGGCAGGAGCTTCGGTGACCAAGACAGCTCAACTCACTGATATTTCATTCGCAACAGCATTAAACTCGGAGGGAAAAACATCAACAGAAAAGGGCAACAGTGTGCAGAATTGCATATTTAAGGATTGTGATATTTGTGCATTAATTTGAAGTGCAAGGCAAAACAGGCGAGCAACTGCAGATCATTTGACTGCAAATTTCAATCTGGGGCATGAGCAGCCAGTTTAATCAAAAACAGTCCGCAGAGAACCACAGTACCATAGTCGTGTTGCAGTGCACCAACCACAAAACCAATGGAGTACCAAGCAGCAGAGAAGTGCAAACAGGCCTTTACAGTGACTTTACAGGTGCATTTCTGTTTTTTTGGTCCACTACCTATACATCTTCCTAGTTTATTAATCAAATCTATCAGAGAATCCTTCTCGGCCTTAAAACCCACAACAAACTATTTTATTTTTTATTTGCACACTATTACGTTTCTGAAGTAGATTTGCAATTAGCTTTGGGTTTCTGAAGTAGACTACACAAGGTATTTTGAGGCACCAAAAGGGAACAAGCAGATGTCTTCAACTGAATAAATAATCTACAGTAGTCAAGACTATTACAAACTAAATATCACATGCGTCTCACTGACAGCTGATGAGTTTATAGATAATTCTTAACTGGTATAACAAGTGTATTGTTCCCATGTTTTGTATTTATGGATGAAAAAAACTCATGCAAGCTAAAATAGTCCCGATTCAGAATATCAGACTAATACAGTACATAGCCAAGGGACACTCATTATCTGTTCAATGTCAGTAGTTTTAGGGTTGCAAACTGTCTTACTAAATTGAACATGACAGTCGAGTACTCGCAATTCTTTGTTCTGTAGTAAGATTCTGACACCTCTGTAATCTTCCAAATGCAGAATGACAATTATAAGTAGTTCAACTAGGATCATTGACTTATTAAAAAAACAATCGTTCTGACTAGATAATCCTTACAACTGCAATAAATCCATCTGGGTGTTCTGTGTCTTGAAAACAGACTGACTTTTTTGACCAAGAGTGTGAATTAATTTATATAAACTGGCATGTGCTTTTTCAGTAATTCTCTTACACTGGTGTATGAATTTTAGAGACCTCTAGTCACCCCTTTAAATGTTTTTGTCTGGTTTTACAGATTAAGCATCATGGCTTTATTATATATTTCACCAACATTTAAGCTTTGATAATCAATCACAAAAATGAATGAAATATAAAATTAAACGGCATAACGGGGATACCTATTTCCAATGAGAAATTAAAGATTTTAATGGTAATAACATAAATGGCAAATCAAATACCCCCTTCCATTTCTTTTTTTAATCTAGAGCCAGTTTAAAATGAATACATATGCATGGGAGTGTTAAGTGATATCTTTTAAATAAGACTTGAACTCAACGACCCAGGATCCGGTCCTTGAGGCCTTTTCATTCCACCCTGAAATACTTCAAAACATCTTAATATAACAAGTTATTTAATTAACTGGTCATCATTCACTTATTTCACAAGTCTCCTGTAGGGGATGGATTAGAGAGAGCTGGAGAAGCTACAGGATGCATCCCGTCAGGGGATATTTCGTGCAGATAAACAGAAACCTCTCCATGGGCCCTTATAGCTACTATTGACTGATGTGGTCTGTGGGATATGCTATATATGGGTAACCATGCCAAGATACCAACTGTACAGCATAGCTACTGTAGCAAGATCATATCCGATTGAATACAGGCCTCTGTAAACTGAGTTAGGGGGCACACTAGCAGACCCAGACAGTCATTGATAGAGTGCATTAATGTATTTTCATATCTGTTAAAGTCTGCATACAAACAGAAAAGTATCCAAACGCAGGATAAAAAAAGATGTATGATCTCTAAGCAGCTCCAACACGAACCAGAATTCACTTTAAGTTTGTTAAAAAAAAAAATCCACTTGGTTATGAAAGACTAAAGTTAAAAAGGTAAGGTAATTTTGCAATGACTGGATTAAATAATGGAATGTGTGTTATAGCTTGCCTTACGTTTTGTACCAAGCAAAGTTTTTAATTTATCAGAATAAATTCATTGCAAATGATGTCATAGGTAGAACTTGGCATTCGTTTCAATAAACATAAAATAGCCTTAGAGGTAACTTTAATTTTCCACCTCTGAATGATGTGAAAATCTAATCTTATTCAGTAACAATGCAGCATCTAAATGTAATAATCTCAAAATTAAGTTATAAATAATTTACAACATGTCATGAAGATGCATTAATAATTCAATGGATAAATAATTTACTAAATAATCAAATAAATAAATAATGAAATGCATAAATAAATCATCAGATAAATAATTCCACAAAGCAACCCAAACAAGAAGTCACAGAAACAAATTGCAAAGCTACAGGACTAATACAATTTTCTGCAGTTTTGATAATTTTATATTTGCAAAAATGCAAAACCTAATTTTCATTGCGGAAGCAAATTTTTCACTGCCAGTAGAAATGATTGGGTAGGTAATATGAAAGGATATACTTCTAGATTTAAAAATAATATCTCTGTGCATTTACTCATGAATTATTGAAATAATTCTTTTTATGTATCCTGTATTGAATTTCATAACTTATTTATTTCTATGATTTATTTATTTTAAGATCACGTAGATAAGATTGTTTCAAATAATGCAGCTTTGTTTCTAATACTCACCTTATACAGATGCTTCCTGGGGTCTCCCTCTTTCTCTTCTCAGTAGAAACACTGCAAGATTAATGTATTAATTAATAATATTAATCTTATTCTGACAGTGACCGTCTATACACTTTTACTTGTCAAAAAATCTTACTTAATAAGTATGTCATATGCAAAGTTTAAATGCATAATCTTAAATTATGCTTCTCACTGTTAATACACAAAATATGTAATCTGCACAGAAGGTAAATATGTCTTAATGCATGTACATATATATATATATATATATATATATATATATATATATATAAAAAGAGACATTGTGTATTCTGGTATTGTAAAATCACAAATAATACCAAATATAAAATGTGAGAAATATGTGTATTTGTTTGTCGAATTGTTAATTTTCCTGTCTTTTACTTCCAGATATATAGTAATTGCATCTTTAGGAACATACCATTCAAACTCGTACCAGCAGACTGGATCATGGTGTATCAGTGAAAGAACAATATTTTGCATTGAAATTTCTCAGAAGAAAAAGTTTCTGTAAGTCCATGAAAGGAATGTGATTGAAGTATTCTGCATATTGTTTATGAGGAACTGGGTAAATCAAAGACACCTCCCGTTTCATTTACAGAACATTGGCAACTCGTAAGTTAAAACAAATATATATATATTTAAATAAAATACAAAAGCACCATACTTTAAAATGTAAAGTTATTTTTCAGGTACCTCCGCTAAGCCAGTGTGCATAACATTGTTGTGCCAGCGCTTTAAGTGAGAAACAAAATCAACTCAGTGCCAAAACTTCTGTGTCTCTTTACATTTATAATAAACTAGCTTTAAATTCCATACTAGTTTTATATTGTTTCACTTTTGTAACCACAGGTATGGTCAAGCTGATATACAAAGCAACACTGCAATTGTGCTTTTCAATGTGAATCATAACAAATAAAACTGCAAATACATAACAGCATGCAGATGTAGCATTCGAACTACACTGTCTGTATACATACAGGAGACTTTTGCTGCCCCTGTAATTCTATTTGATTGCTGAGAGTTCTCTAAATGTGTATTAAAACACACATACACACACACACACACACACAAAATCCTACAGATCTTATTGTTGAATAAGGAGTTATGCACTTGCTGTTTGCATCCCTATGTGAGGTAGATTAGGGATGAAAATGCCTCTGGTGTCGAAGCCACTGCCCTACTTTGCTTCTTCTCCTCTCATTGTCTATGCAGCTTGCCTGGCCTAGTCTACCATCTGCTGTGTTGTTAACCTGCTGGCTGCTGCTCTGAATCACCACAATCATGTTGATGAATAAAATAAGCATTTCAGTCATCCATGGGTCCGGTCTCCCTTGGCAACCAAGGTGCTGGTAGCAGGGTGGCAACTCTACACAAAGTGCAATGCTGACAATTTAATTTACATACAAAGTTAACATTTAAATACTCTCCACCCCAAATGACCAGATTATATATAAAATAACTTATCACAGCAGTTTATGAAATATATATATATATATATATATATATATATATATATATATATATATATATATATATATATATATATACACACACACACACAAATTATGGGCAAGAATATATACATTTACTGGGGAGGAAAATGATATATCAGCCTGGGGCAGGAATGGAGGACTCCAGAACAGCAAGAGGTTCACAATTACACTTATCTTTCCAAATAACTTTTCCTTAACAGAGTCTGCAGATACACATTTTACACATCCCCTGTATTCACTAATTTCACTGTGATACTGCAGAACTTTTTTCTGGCATTCTACTCCATTACTACTATCTACAGATGTAGTATTTAAGATCAGTCGATTTATATGTCAATATGCCTGAAAGCAGAAAAGGTGTAATTATAGTCTAGAATTTTAATTCTGTTCTATAACTTTATGTATTCAGTAATCAAATAATTAAAAAAACTACTTAATTCTGTAATAAAAAAGAACAACACAAATATATTCTACTACTACCACTACTAATAAATATTATTATTGTTATTATTTGTATTATTATAACATCAATGAAAGCAACAACAAAATGCACAGAATCCTCAAGGACTGAAAAAAAAAAAAAGAGTAATTAAGAAAATACAATGGGCAAATAAAATGTTTCATTAACAGCCAGTCAGGGACACGAAAACGTCAAGACATTATTTATGACAATCCAGGATGGACAGCGCTTAAGATAAAACATTCGAAAAATGTGTTACAAACAAAACATTAAATCTGGCATACCAAGGTTTCTAATCATGCCAGCTGGTCATTATCCAGATAATGGGGGAACAGAACTAAAGACATGCAAAATGTATGGCTGTGAAGCTGATGTATTGTATCAGCCATTCCCAGTATGGATATTTTAACCAATCTCTAAAAGAGCCCAAACTGTGCCAAATAATCCAGTTTTGTTCATCATTCAGTCTGGCATTTCATAATTGATGTTTTATATCCAATATGGCGTTAAAATGCTGCTTTGTAAATACTGTGCAGTGCAAAAATAAATGTCTCGACGTGTTTAGTATCTAGTGCATTTCAATGCATTTACAAATGGTAAAAACATGGTAGCCTTATGTACCCAATGACCAAGGCCCACTGGATTGTTGGTTCTGAAATCATATGATCAGAAATTATATGAACTGGATTTGTATATCCAACACTGAACAGAATTAAATGTGACCAATTATTAATTGCACCAATAATGCATTTAAATGACAGTGGCCATTTCAAACATTTTCTATTTGCAGTCTCTTCACAGCCTACAGATTTATCCAACATCAATGAATATAAATAGATAGACAGATAATTTAATTTACATATATAACTGGCATTGTCAACTATATAAAAAGCATGTGCAATTAACTTTGTTTAAACCACTAAAGCCCCACATTGAATGAGAGATTCATTAGTTTTAACATATGACACTTTAAGAATGTTGTTATATGTATATTAATACTTTTCTCTGTAATGTTTCATGGAATTCCATCTATTTATTTACCATTTAAATTCTATGTGCATGAAATCACAGACTCCACTGCCCCCACATGAAGTTTATACAGATCCAATTATTACTTGTATTATTAATATTAAAATGGTAAAATGGAGATAATTTACCAGAATGTCACTGGTTGTAGATTAAAGATCTAAAAGGCATAGAAGAGGAGCTGTGTGATTAAATATGCTATAGATTCCAAGACGGCTTTAAGGATCTCAGCAGTATCTAAGCAGACTACATGGCCTAGCGTAACCTTTCCAGTATTCCAACCCATCATTGTGCGAGAAGACACTCTTCTGATAGCTATTTATATCTCCCCATAGCTTCAATTATACACAACAGAATGTCTACCACAAAGAACATCCTGCTCTGACATTCTATGAAGAAAATAATAATAATAATAATAATAATACATATATAGAATGAGCATAACAAATCAGAAGACAATATTTGCATTTATTGCAAAATGATTTTAAAACTATCAGTTCTGTAAAAGTACCTACTATTCTTTTAGCATAAGTCATGAAAACTGTTTTCATTAATGAAGACCGTATTATCGTTACTGATTGCAGCATTTAACACTAACACCCTGGTTTAATATTTAACAAAATACTCTCCATTTGTGAATAGCTTTACAGAGCATAATGTAACATGGGATCTGTACTGTAGGCGATCAATTTTAAAATGTTTGTATTCTCTTCTCTTTTCTGTGCTAACAGTTTCTAAAATTTATTTAGTAGGTATTTATAACTCTACTGTTTCTGGACCATTTATTTATATGGGTGCACAGAGAAGGTCTCCATGGCCCAATTGTTTCAGGCCAATGATCTCCTAGCCTGGTCTATCACACTAATTGCTTTTCATTCCTATATAGCCCCAAACCATCCTTGGGAAATAATTCCTTAAATCACTGTAGGAAAAGGGATAAAGCATTCAGGAACTGAAATAACCTGGGAATTCCAATATCATTCTAGTCCAGATATAACCAGCACCCGGTAAATGTGTTTTGTGGCACTATGTTGTATATCTTTCTTGACTTTGGTTATATTGTACTTTTGTTAAATACATAGATGCTCAATATATTATTGATAATTAGCAAAATGCTTGGAAGGAGGAAACTGTATTGAGCACCATCTAAATCAAATGAGAGTTTGAATAGTTTGTTTTTTTAGTCTTTCAATCTTGAAAGAGCTGTTGATTAACCCTTCACAACCTTAACCAGACATTTCAAAATTAACACAATATGGTAGCATAAAAGAGTAAGCCAAATTTGTTTCCACAATTTCAAAATTGGAAATCTTTCATCTAAGACTTGTGTAGTGTGACACAAATAAGACAAAAATATGCCTACTTCATTCAATGTGTCTTTTAGAAGAATAGTTGTATCTAATAAACAATGTTAATAAAAACTTGATACTTTTTAAGAGTTACAGATCATGTGACTTACCATTGTGATAGGGCCTCACAAAATATTATATTAAAGATCATTACAATTGGTTTTATAATTTAATTTGCATACCACATACTACTAGGAACTGGTAACAAAAATCAAAATGAAAGTTGTAAGAGGATGTTTTTTATGAAACACATTGTGAAACTACAACATAATCCATGGTTTGTTTTCAAGACACACTGGGAATTGTCTCCTCAAGCTTGTAAGCAATCCCCAGTTGATTAATGTGAATTATGCATACAAAACAAACACAGAAGGGTTTTTAAATAGTAATAAAAACATATCTGTCTGAGAGACTAGATGTTAGGTACATTCTAAGGAGAATCATATACCAATAGAAATATGATTTTAATATCTCAGCAATCAATATGAAACAAGGTTTAACAATATGAAACTTGTTTCATAACACAATATTGATAATCAACAGCTATTTTAATTTCTTCCAAATACATTTAAGTTTTAAGACAACCGGTTTACATTCTATTAATCAGTTAGCTAAACAATCCACATATGCTTAAACTAACACAAGTTATTATATTATATATACACACATACAAACTGTAAATCTCTCTTGAAAACTGAACGATTTCAAAATGTGCAACTCAAGATTGTGTACATTCATTAATGTAATTTTCCCAATACTCCATTTCAAAATACACAATTAAGAAATGTAGCACTTAAACCATATAAAGTTTTAGAGAAATTCCAAAATATGCAAAGATTATGAAAATGTAAAACTAATCAAAGTGTTGATCCACCTAACAGCAAACTCCAAACTGACTTACTTGAGAGGGCTTATTTCTGAGTAGAAGAAAGCAGCATCTCACAAGAACTTTGGCTGCCAAAGAGTATAGATTTGTAGTTTTCTATTAGCAGGTGGGTCAGTTTTTAAGTATTAATCTGTCCCTCAAAATAAACACATTAAACCTAACTTTTACTAGACATCACTGATACAAATGAAGACTGAACCACAAGAAGTTAATATCACAGTTTTAATAAACATGTCCATGGAGCCTTTGTAATTAAAAGTGTTGCACACATCATGGTATAGTTACAGACAGAATGCGGGAAAAAAATATGCATAAATACACATGCATGCACACAACATAGTCATTTTTAGACAATTTGCAAGCAAACTGGGGGCTTTCTTTTCACATTATAATGTAGCTCGTCTTCAAAAACATTTCTATCCTTTAAACTTTCTGCATTCAGTAACATTAACATATGGGCTCATGTTTTAAAATTCAGTCTGTAAATCATAAGCTGTCTATTACAGTATGCCATTTATTTATGTATGAATTTATTTAGCGAAAGGGTCCCCCTGGGGTTTTTATAGTAAACATTTGGAACTCATTATGAACTCAATTTAAAAACTTTTCTCCTTTTTGTTTTTCTATTGTCATACAATTGCTTATTTTAACATGAAATCTCAAATAAATGTGATGGTATTTTAATGTTTCAATACTTCTTCTTTACGGTGCTTCTTTAAATATGAAGACATCTGGACACTTTCGAATTTGTGCGGACATGAATTCTAATAACACATCAGGATAAAACCTTAAGACCACTTAATAAAGAGAAGTAACTCTTATTCCAATGATCATTAAATGTAATAAAATAAATATAAAAACATACTGCAATACCTATACACATACACAAAAAGTTGCCCGCAAGTTGAAGTTGATTTAGTACAGAAAATGAAGGTCTACATTGAATATTTTCTTTTATGTAAACAAAATATGAAATATTTGTACAAATACTAATATCGTATGCACCAAAATGTGTGTTAAAATAAAATGCGTGTATTTCTAAATGCACAATGTAGAAATGTATTTAGACACCCAGAAAGTTTCTAGCAATTGTGAAAGCCAGTTAATAACACTGATTTAAAGCACCTTTAACCAGTTCTTCATTAACATGGAAGTGTACTTCAAATCGCAATCGCAATTTGTGACCAAGATGAAAGTTCTTTAGAGAGACATTTTTGCCTACAATATGCTGGTGTATTGATATATGTAACAAAGAGAGACAAAGTTTAAAAAGTTACTGTGGGAACCTAATCTTACTAACAAGATATTATAAACTGATGTTTAAAACAGTAACCTGGTTGGGTGAATGGAAGCTAATGATATTTCTCATGTGTGACCTTCAGTATGATTCTTCTTGAGGCAACACTTTATGCATAATCATATTGTCCCACATGGGTACTGTATTAAACCTTTCTTCTGGGTTTCCTTCAATTTCTACACATTCATACTTTGCTTATTTCTTTTTTTTTCACTTGACTTTCTAATTCCCCACTCTGCTTCCCTTTGAGTCAACTGATTTTGTCAGTTTCATGTCAGTTGTAGTTCTCTTTTTAATTAGAATTATTTTGCGTTTAATAATGTAGGCTATGCAGTTTGGCTTTCTCTCCTAAAGAAGAGTCATTTGAGTGGTGTATTGCGTTACATTTTACATATGTGAAAGAATACTCAAATAGAAACAAATTGTAGTTCTGCCAGTTTCTAACCAGTTTTGCTTGAGAAACTCGGCTGAAGAGAGTTTAGATTAAGATGAAAATTACCCTTGATAACAATTCATTATTTTGCTGATATTTCAGAGGAAATATACCACAGCTTCAAGCAACTAGTCCATAGCAAATTACACCCTTGTGCACATAAATAACCTTGCCTGGGAACTTTGCCTACATGCACTTGCAATGTGTGCTGTACTTCCAAGGAGGTTGCTAAACGTGTCAAATTAATTCACATATTTGTTTTAATCTAAATTTCAGCCTGGCCTCCTAAACCACCTAACCTTAATCTCATAACACTGGGGTATTAAAAAATAAATAATATAAAGATAACACACTCGGGGACACAATCTGAAGTGGAAGAACAAACGCATGTGGTCATACCTTGCTTAAGGTATATGACCTATTATATACAGTGAGGGAAAAAAGTATTTGATCCCCTGCTGATTTTGTACGTTTGCCCACTGACAAAGAAATGATCAGTCTATAATTTTAATGGTAGGTGTATTTTAACAGTGAGAGACAGAATAACAACAAACAAATCCAGAAAAACGCATTTCAAAAAAGTTATAAATTGATTTGCACGTTAATGAGTGAAATAAGTATTTGATCCCCTATCAATCAGCAAGATTTCTGGCTCCCAGGTGTCTTTTATACAGGTAACGAGCTGAGATTAGGAGCACTCTCTTACAGGGAGTGCTCCTAATCTCAGCTCGTTACCTGTATAAAAGACACCTGTCCACAGAAGCAATCAATCAATCAGATTCCAAACCCTCCACCATGGCCAAGACCAAAGAGCTGTCCAAGGATGTCAGGGACAAGATTGTAGACCTACACAAGGCTGGAATGGGCTACAAGACCATCGCCAAGCAGCTTGGTGAGAAGGTGACAACAGTTGGTGTGATTATTCGCAAATGGAAGAAACACAAAATAACTGTCAGTCTCCCTCGGTCTGGGGCTCCATGCAAGATCTCACCTCGTGGAGTTTCAATGATCATGAGAACGGTGAGGAATCAGCCCAGAACTACACGGGAGGATCTTGTTAATGATCTCAAGAAAACAATTGGTAACACACTACGCCGTGAAGGACTGAAATCCTGCAGCGCCCGCAAGGTCCCCCTGCTCAAGAAAGCACATGTACAGGCCCGTCTGAAGTTTGCCAATGAACATCTGAATGATTCAGAGGAGAACTGGGTGAAAGTGTTGTGGTCAGATGAGACCAAAATCGAGCTCTTTGGCATCAACTCAACTCGCCGTG
The DNA here is from genome assembly GCF_036373705.1 of Amia ocellicauda. Taxonomy (NCBI): domain Eukaryota; kingdom Metazoa; phylum Chordata; class Actinopteri; order Amiiformes; family Amiidae; genus Amia; species Amia ocellicauda. Next base: position 24,859,432 of record NC_089859.1, read on the forward strand.
TTTGGAGGAGGAGGAATGACTCCAAGAACATCATCCCCACCGTCAAACATGGAGGTGGAAACATTATGCTTTGGGGGTGTTTTTCTGCTAAGGGGACAGGACAACTGTACCGCATCAAAGGGACGATGGACGGGGCCATGTACCGTCAAATCTTGGGTGAGAACCTTCTTCCCTCAGCCAGGGCATTGAAAATGGGTAGTGGATGGGTATTCCAGCATGACAATGACCCAAAACACACAGCCAAGACAACAAAGGAGTGGCTCAAGAAGAAGCACATTAAGGTCCTGGAGTGGCCTAGCCAGTCTCCAGACCTTAATCCCACAGAAAATCTGTGGAGGGAGCTGAAGGTTCGAGTTGCCAAACGTCAGCCTCGAAACCTTAATGACTTGGAGAGGATCTGCAAAGAGGAGTGGGACAAAATCCCTCCTGAGATGTGTGCAAACTACAAGAAACGTCTGACCTCTGTGATTGCCAACAAGGGTTTTGCCACCAAGTACTAAGTCGAAGGGGTCAAATACTTATTTCCCTCATTAACATGCAAATCAATTTATAACTTTTTTGAAATGCTTTTTTCTGGATTTTTTTGTTGTTATTCTGTCTCTCACTGTTAAAATACACCTACCATTAAAAATATAGACTGATCATTTCTATGTCAGTGGGCAAACGTACAAAATCAGCAGGGGATCAAATACTTTTTTCCCTCACTGTATGCATGTAATTGGTTGATATTTTAATACAGAAAGACTTCAGTTTGACAGAAAAATGCATCATTTAATACTGCTGTACATTTTCAGGCTAAATCTTGTTTTGTTCTTTCTTCCTTTCTTGGTTTGATTACAGTAAGGTTTCCAGCTGGACCCACAACTCTGGCTGCCAGTGTACATAACAGTTTACTGTCAATTAATCAAACTATTACAGACCAGGTGGTGCCACAATCCTGCAGAATGGACTGAAAGGTCTGGTACTTGGAGTGTTCAAATGCATTTTCAGAATGATGTATCAGTTCATGATAGATGTTAAATAGCTGGCTAATTTCATTATGGAAATCTGCTTTGTGTCAGTGTATTAGGTATTTTAAAAGCAGCCTTAAACAAAGTCAGGTATTCACTTTTGTTATCAGAATAGAGACAGCTAAACTAAACTGAATGATTTACGTAATCTGCCTAACACTAAGATGTGCATTGATTCTACAAACTGAAAACAATTGAGTGCAAACCAGTATGAACTTTGCATGGTGCTGAATATGTTATGCATATATTGCCCATGTTTTATGGGCAATATATGCATGGTGTCTCTGAAATCTTGCATTTACTACTTGCATACTGTGTGTAGTAAGCTATTGCACAATGACTCAGTGATCAAAATCTCTAAAATAAACTCACATGTTTTTAGCTCTTCAGACCAACAAGAGTAGAACTGTCGACTGACTGTCACATGACTGATCTGATTTCATTCATTACTGTGCCAGCAACCAACTTCTCTGTGTGGTTTCGATATAGATTTTCTCAAATGCATACTGTTATAGCACATTTGTGTACATTATGAAAAATGTATAATCACACTAAAGGTCATGCAATTTGTAAGAGAAAAAAGTGATACAAGTTTTTATGTTTTTCCCACTACACTAACTATAAAGACTACATTTAACCAAAAAAAGATAAAAAAAAAAAAAAATGTATATCTTAACCAAAAGCAAACCATAATGTTTGGGGAAAAAAAAAAAGAATAGGACAGGCTTAATTCAACATTTCAGCTGTGAAAATGAAACCATAACCAAATTATTTTATTGAGTGCATTCAAATATTTGATTCCAGCTAAACCTTACCCTTGTCTAATCAAAAATACAGCAGCTATTTTTTTTTTTGGTTCAAACAGGCTGACTAACCGAATAACAGGGTATTTGTTTTGTTACGAGCTAGTAGAGCAACTTTACATTCAGTAGGGAAAACAAATCAACAAAGACTTTATTGGTTGCATTTTTTTGGAAACCTATTCCCTTGTTTAGATATTTATGAGATCCACAGTAGTGTAACGTTGACAACTAAACAGCTGTGAGGAGAACAACAAAGGACTGAGATGGGTGTGCAGTTTAAACTTACAGAACAAAAGAAAGAATAACTAAATTTAGGAATCACTCTGAATGTCCTTTATTTACTTGAAAACCAACCTACAAACAGGTAAAAACATAAGCTGTTCCAGAACATATATTTCAGAATGGATAATTGAAGGATGGACCTCTAGTTTATAACAGGATAAGACAATTCTGATGACAGGGGTACGTAATCTTGTTGGTTCTGTATGCATTGGTAAATAATGTCTTGATCATCACTCAGTTATTCTATGATTTAATTAAACACACAGATTGAATGATAAACAAACAATCTGGCAGATAAACTGTGGATTATTTTACAATATTCAGTACTTTAAATAGCAACTGTCAGAGTTTATAAAATGTATAGCATTATTATAACAATGCTGTTGATTGAGTAAAGTATCTGTACTAGTATGGGTGGGAACGGCATCATGCAAGGGTATGAGCTTTGACCCATTCTAGGAGAATGAATTTTCAGAAATAATAAACTTTTCATATGTGCTTTGGTTTATTATTTTCCCTCACATGCCTCAACCAGCAACAAAGCTCGAACAACTCATAAAGGAAAAAGGGAAGTGAAGAGCCAAGGTACTTCTATATTATTTTCCTGTTTTTGGGGTCATGGGGCACAACAGGGATGCCACAGTGCAGACATCTGAAAAAGGGTATAGTGATAAACTTCAATATTCTACTGAATAAAACTTGTAAACTTATATATGAAAAGAGAAAAGAAACATTATTACAAGTCATAAACTGATGTAGAACAATGTGGGGGAAAATAACACTACAACACTTGCTCCCTTATTAAGCTACTAGAACGGAGGTATGTGACAAAGCAGTGATAGATAAATCCCCACCAATTTTTTTGGACAGTCAGAAGTGCCACAGCCAAGTTTAACCCTGGCCACAGAGATCCCATGTACTGGGGTTATTTCTGACATGCACAGCCACAGTGAAGCTTAAAGATCAGTTTCTCAGCAAACCCAACTACAACACAGTAGCTCTCCTAGGGCCGGATTCAATCCAAATTTTGACCCACACGCTAATAGCTAACTACAAACCTGTACATCATAGCGGTTTCATATATGATTAGAAGAAAGTGTCATCTTAGTAAAAATGAAGCTGCATCCGAGTACAGTTCTGTAGATTTCTATTAGCAGGTGGGTCAAAGTTTTGATTTAATCCGGCCCCTATTAAGGATTCTCTCAAAATACTATCTCTGCAGATGCAAAGTTCAGAGGACACTACCAGACCATTTCCTCTCAACAGCAAAAATCAGGTGAGGCAGCGATGGGGTAGTAAAACTATTGCAAAATGCTTGGAAATACTACAGACCTATACTTTAGATGAAAATAGGAAAAATCCCATCATACAAAAAATCTGATTACTACCCTGCTTAGTTAGTAAGTGGTTAGTAATTAGTACCCTGGACAACTAGCCTAGATGAAAATGCAGGCTTATGTACCAAACTAATTAAGTGTGTGTGTGTGTGTGTGTGTGTATCGAAACACTACATGTATGGCATCTAATTGAGTACTCTTACAGATGCAGAATGAATAATAGGATTTAAGTTTAAACAATGCACTATGTAGGGAAATATCATTCTAACTACATAAATATAGCACATCATGAACCTTGTAAGGTTTTTATTTTGGAACAATTCAGTTACTCTTCGTATGAATCAGCATATTAACCGAACTTATAGACATAACTGCTTTAAGATAAACAGTAAATACGATAAGCTGTTAGACTGAGACAAAAAGAAACAACTCAAAGTCTAATATGTTATGTATATAACATTTAACAATGCTTTGCCATCATTACATAACTAGAAAAAAGAAATATACAGTAACGAACTCTCAGATTTGCACAAACATCCTTCTTCATTGTACACATTAGTTGTGTGTCAGTAACATTACAAGCAGTCTGCATATATGCATTTGTACGTTAAATCTGTATTGCTCTGCCCTCCCTACTCGACTACAACCAGGAAGAGAGTCAGTCAGCTGTGCATGCAGGTAAGCCTCGTCCCAGGCCGTGCACACTCTCACTTCTTCATACAGACAAACTTTTTAAAGTTACAGAGGTATCAATGAAAGTGACACGGGTGTGAAACTGCTACTTGTGTTATGAAATTGTAATTGCACTTATTTGTAGTTGTTTTATTTACCTGGGAGTTCAAGCGCTTCTTCTCTGCCTGCTAACGCTCAGTTTTCAATGTAAACACTCCCCGGTCATGCGGACGTGAAGGAGAACAGCTGACACCGAACATGTGACGAGGGAGCTGAAGCCGCGCTGGTGCAGAGAGAGAGCTTCTGGTGGCAGAGGAGTGCCTCATATGCTGTTTCACTAGCATCCAAGTATCGGAAAAGCACATGTTGATGTCACTTAATACCCCAGTTCAAATGCATTTAATTCCTGCCTATCAGCCTGAGAAGTCGATCAATTATTAATTAACTGTTAATGTATGTAGCTCTTTAAGAGACTATAGCTCAGCATTATCTTTCTGCATCATTAGGGGGGATAATAAATCAAATAATAACATAATCTATAATCGTATTTCTAGCTAATATCTCAAGAACAGTAAAGCAGACAATTATATTTTTGTTACGCACCCATATTGTCAAACTCCCACATTTGGGTAAAATAAATACAAAATTAAATACATAAAAACATATATCCCTACATAAAGGTATCAATTTCAAATTGCATATAAAAAACGAATTACTAATGATAAATTACAGTATATTGTTTCAAGCCACTCATCAAAGAATTACATATGTAAAGATTTTTTTTTTTATCAAATGTTCACATGGAAAGAGAAGAAAAATGTGTTGTGTCTTAACTCTATACGTCTGTGTCTTTGATGTATGGAATAGTATAGATGCAATTAAATGGGATCTATATCTTTCTCTCTTAGTCAAAATATTACTCAGAAACAACCAAAATGTCATAAAATTCCAGCCTTTACCTGTATGTCTAATAAATAGTAACCTCTACCTTAATCTGAAGCCATTCTTCAACCTTCTATCTAAACCAATCCACCTGTAGGCACTGAAGATGTTACGTTTGGTTCTATCAGTATTTGGATTGTTTGATTGGTATAACAAATAACAATGAGATTGCTGCAAGCTCTACATGTGAATCTTTGTGGTGCAATAATGTGATTGTTTAAGACTACAGTTCAGATTTGAGCAGGGCAGTGTCATTCAATTTAAACTTCCATTAGTGTAAGGTAACATTTTATTGTTGGATGAGTGCTTTAGTTGTGGCTTGGACATGGCTTCAGCTACATATTATTGTTAGGTTTAACAATTTGATAAGATTACAGCTGGAAAAAGATGTGTTAGTATTACGAAGGATACAAAAATGAGATGAACTGAGTAGTAGATTTCATACACTTTGTCTTTGGCATAAGAATTGATTTTGGATGATCTTTAAATTAACCACCCCCATTATTAGCCCTAACAATTACCAGAACCAGAACCATAGCTGACACCAAAACCTGAAGCTTTGTCTAATCCACAACTCATTCTGTCTCAGTTAATCCACTAGAAATATAGTCCGTATCCTAAAGGAAGTCTGAAATTCATGTGAAATCTAACCCTAATCCTGTCCAAACCCAAAATAAGACCCTAGTCTGAGCCTTAAATAACACCAATGGGATGGTCAAAAAAGACAATCAGATTGTCCCCAACATTGTCATAGGTACTGGAGATTAATTTATAAATTCTTGAGATTCCAGTACAAACCTTTTGTTTGGGGCTCTGGAACCAATCAAAGATTATAACATGGGAAGCAAGGAGGATTTAATTTCCGTTATATGACATCTTGATTAACGAGCAGTTTTCAAGGAACCACTTATGCTTCTATAACGAGAGATTACTGTATTAGAAACTAACTACATTCAGATCGACATTTTAGACAATGATTTGTTTCAAAATGATTCTATCCACGGCTGAAGGCCCTTTTAATCTGTGAGAAATTAGAATAACCCATAAATTCATACATGCTTTTATTGGCTTCTGTGTTCTGAACAAAATACATCTGTTTCTCAGCATGATGACAAAGTGTTGATCCTGACATCAAAAAGAAAGGAGAGCTGCCAAAATTGAGAAATATTACAATATCACTTACACTGTTCATACTGTGTTGGCACAATGTTGTTTCATGAAGTGTCACCTTATATGTGGTTTGAAAACATGTTGCAGTGCGAAAAACACAAAGGTTTGAGTCAGGCATCTGTATCTTAAAAATGGGGGAGATGTATCAGGAACAATTTTTAATATTATCACTATATAATTACATTTGAATATTGTTTGTTTCTAATGATTAATCCTGGCTAATGTAAACACTTTATTGTTGAGTAAGAGCATTATATAAATATTGAGTATTGATATTATAGATTATTCAATGTTACTGCATATGTACAGCCTATGTTAAGTATCTAGTGTAGAAAAACACAATATACTCAAACAACAAAATCATAAAAAAAAGATTTATTGATGAGGTGGTTTCTTTATAATATGTTTCATTTACGATTTGGTATAACAATTGTTTTTTAACTTCACAATAGTTTTATAACAAAATTACTTTATGCATGGAGGAACTAAAGTGTATAATCATACTTTACCTGTCAAAATGCCTAACCCAAAGACACAAAACCATGCTTATATTTTTTTATGACTTTACGGTCTCAGAGGAACACTTTTGGATATGCCATATCACTAGACTTGTGTGCTGTATTTTAATGAAGTCAAGAAACAATGGAGATTAGCTGTTTATTTACTTTTGTGTTCGTTTATTATTTGTATCCTCGTGTAAAATAGGCAAAGTGCACTGGGAATCCCTAAGTTTCTCTTTTCCAGCTAGAATCAGAGTGGACATTTATTTGCTAGGCAGCTGTCACCCTTTAACACAATCTTAGCAGTCAAATTCTCTACGTCCTTATTTCTTGTTTATGCAGGTGCTTTTAAATGCTCAAGTCATTCTTACCTATCATGGGACAAATGCCAAAGAGAACTCTAGGTGAAAGACAAAATATATAACTTTAATTAACTTCACTTCACTTGAGGAATGTACAGCAGTGTGCAAATAAATAAGACAAATATCCCTCATTTATCCTCATTATATAAATATATTTATTTACTGCATTAATAAATTATTAACTTTTACAAACTCATCTTACAGGAATCTCATTCAAAACTACAAAATATATTTCTTGGAAGTGTGTTTGGCATCATTATATTCTTGGAATATGAAATCCTGCACAAGCCATTTTTTCCCAGATGGAGTAGCATGATGAACTAATATAATGTAATACTTATGCTGATACACGATTTCATCTCTTTTTGCAAAGATGACCAAATTCTAATGCCTAAAACATCTTTTGCATTTTACCATTCATGGCTTGGGTTTTCCTTTTGTTTCAGTATGATACATTCATTTATTGTGTGAAAAATCAAAAGCATTAGCAAAATCAGACAGTTTGCCTGTTGTGACAATTTTTCAAAATTGTCTGATTTGGATAACATATGCACACAAAATACAGTTGCAGAATGATCTGTTCTCATACATCTACAGAGCATTGTACATGAAAAACAAAAATGCTATTTAAAGGCTTATTCCAAGCAAAACTGTACATACATATGGCTGTATTAGTTGTGCCCCATTTACCAGAAATGTTCACCATTCTTCAGAATTAAAAGGTGAAAAAGGGGTGTTCTTTTATTCCAACAGAACTGCATTCTGTTATTAATTTAAAACCAATTTTAAAGATATATGTGCATGATTCAGACAGAAAATCTGTAAATATGCAGCATCTGCCTTGATTTAGTGTTTTTATTAGTTTTACAACTGTTTGAATACCTCTTTAAATATCCCTCCATCTCCCTTGGTTCTCCTAGCTCTTTACATCTCTGAACAAAGTGATCATTTTGAATAAATGAAAGCATTTCTCTGTTGTTGGCATGCACTCTAATGGCAATCAGTCACCACAGGGTTACTGTACCGGGCATTGTAATATCTGAGTATGTATCACTTTTAGGATACAGCTTGATATTACTGTCTCATACTGGAACTCTGCTGGTGTTATTACTTGATTTTAATTGTAATGTTAAATGTGAACAATGTGGATTTTAAACCACAATTAAACACCTGCTATATTCATCGTCTCAGCTATTTAAGAATACATTTAGCAGTTATCCTTCTAGTTGCTTATTCAAATATTATACTGTCATAAATGACTGTGAGCATGACAGCTCTAAAAAGGGAGGGGGGTCAAAAATAGAAACAATGGGTTTTACCTAAGAGTATTGGTGGTCTTCTTAAGGATAAGGAAGACAGTGTTAGCAGTGATTCTCTTTTAAAATGATTGTTTTGCTGTTATGAAAGCTAATATTGAACTACAAAAAGTGTATAATAAGCAAAACAGCAAAGTAATATAAAAGTGAGCATTTTATAAATTAATAAAAACTCATGGTAAAACATTATACATTTTCAGACCTAGCCAATCAGCAACTTTTAGACAAAAAGTGCAAAATAAGTCACATACTGTAGAATGTGAAAACAATAGGCAAGAGACAAAACTGGTGCAGGTTTGGCTGCAGTAGTGGAGGATGGTCAGCACAACAGCCTTATACACCAGGACCTTAATTGACTTCCATTTCGATGTTATCCCAGTGGTAGAGGTGGCTGCCAAATTATGGAAAGTACTCAACGAACTCCCAGCGCTTCCCCATCGTATTGTATACCACCAATACTCGCAGGTCCCGCCCTTGAGGACACCTTTAGGGTCACTCCTAGTCTGGACACATCCCCCTTGACCTTACCGCCATGGGTGAGCCTACCAAGAGCATAGACCCCCCATTGCTCTCGGGTTGATCAGACTCCTCTAAGTCCCACTGATGTGGAAAGCTATTCACTCTGCAGTGCTTTTCAATACATATAATGCAAACATGTTTTTGGGAATGCCACTGCTGTTCCAATGTGTTATTAAACCACGTCTAATTAAGAGGGTATTAAACTAAATTATGAGAGGTAGATTTAAGAATTACATGGATTTCATAGGTATGTGTATATAAGACCTGTCAAATAATACAATAGCAAATCAATTACCATATATTTAACACATTTATGAATTAATTTTCCACATAATACCATAGTGCAAATCATTTTTTTTCTCAATCTCTCCCTCTCATCTTGTGTTTTGACTATCCCGTTGATGTTATTTTAATGTAATAATCATTACACTTCCAACTCTTATCTTATTGTCTTTCTTGATTTAAAGGAAGCAGGCTTAATTGGACAGTATTCCGTTAATACACACACAAGCACACATACACATGTATTGGTATGGTATGGTATCTTTGTATTTAGAGATTCCATGTAGGCTGATATTGAAAAGAGAGGTGCTAATCAATGAAATCATTCCCATGTTTGTGGAGCCCCCTCTTAGGTTTCAACATTGTCAATTACAATTTCAGAAGTTTAATGATGCCCATGCTAGAACAATACAAACAATACCTGTTTACGTGATTGTTTTTCACTGTGATGACTTTTCATATGCTTGTAAGACAAAAATTACACAAAGCAACCTTTAAGGCAGGAGACTATTTTGTCCTTAATATATGCATAATATGACAAAGGATTTCACTTAATTTATGTGTTGTCTATTATTACAATACCTCAATAATAATAATAATAATAATAATAATAATAATAATAATAATAATAATAATAATAATCATGTACATTTTATAGAATAGTTTATCACCCAAAGGTGGTAGAGTGAGCCAGACACACTGGGGTTTATAATGTAAAAATAGGTCTAAACAGTCAAGTAGGCCCTTTAAAAACCTGAACCATTAAAATGATATTTCTGTCTAAATGTGTCTTCCTTTTGGAATTTCATTATTGCATTCCATATGTAAAACGTGTTTGTTGAAACTATAAATTGCTGCAAGGCCCCCAAGGATTAATCATTGGTATAAAATTTTATTAAGCATAATTTTTCCTTAATGACTTACTCCACCATGCCTTCCAATTCCGAGCTGGTGGGGTCCTCAGAGACTGTCTAAAGCTGCAGATTGTTTTCTAACACTGCAGACAGCCTCCTCCTTGCCGAGGCAGGGAATTTTTATTTTCTTGCAGGGAAGGTCTGAAACTTACTATTCCCTTAATTTTAATCTTCATGGCTCACAATGTTGAGTCTTACAAATGTCTGGTTGAACTCCATCCCTGTTCTTCCGGTTAGAGAACACTACAGTAGCTAGACACAGTAGACCAATGCCTTTGACCAGTTAAATAGTCTGACATTGGTTGGTAATTTGCCCAGACTACGTCTGAAGGCGAAATAATTAGTGACAACATTGCTGCAATTTTAACAATGGCTTACTGTATTTTTATTCCTGCATTTCAGCCCCTGCATTTGAATCTTCCTGTAATCGGTGACTTTGTTTCTCTTTATTTCATCTCATTAAACAAAGTAGATTTGCTGTAAAAAAAGAAACAAGCTTAACACATATATACCTTGGCCATGTTTTTATATTCAGATAAAATAAGTCAATCCTCTCTCCAGCATCCCAGTTTTGCTGTACTGCTACACAAATACGCACAAGAAACAAAACAAACAAAAACAATACTTACATTGTTAAATAAATATGTTTCTGAAAGGACACGCAAACCATGAAGAACACAATAGCTCTTATATAAGAAGCCATTGTTTGCTGATTGTCGATGAATACATAAGTAGCTTTTCAAGTGGAAGTCTCCTATGCTTTTGTTGAAATAAATCTTTGGGCATGGAGTGCAACAGAAACAGTGTTTTACATTTTTTTGCCTAAAAGTATTAGCAATTGTTTCAGCTATTAAAAAAAGGCATGTAAAAATAAACATACATAAAAGAAACTGAACCTATTTTGGAATAAATGCAAAATAAACAAAAGACAATATCTGGAAGTAAGTGAATAGAGGTCACAAGACATATCTTGGTGGTGCTTCAATCACACGTTGAAAACCTGCCTCTCCAGTAAGGTGTTTCTAGCTGTATAGAAAATAAATGTTTTAGGCAAGAAGCCAAGGCGGACCCAGGAGGCACACACTGTTGTGTAGGACACAGGGATAGGATAGAAAATAAGCCTATTGCTGTACACCTCTGAAGGGGAGCTCAAGTCATTCTGTCTGGCAAATATATGATTTTAACCAAAGTATACATTGTACTATATTGTCTTTTTTTCATTTTTAAATGTCTGCTTAGTTATGTGTACACTTGGCATAGGTTCTGATTATATCTGTCTTTGTATTTATTGAAACTGGCAGGTAAAGTATAAGCAAATTAATAATAAGAAAAGGTAAGCACATCACTTTTCCCTCCATTCCCAATATTCATTTATATATTTCCATAGAAGGCTCTTACTGTTCTCATTGATTTTGGTTGACAGAACACCAGTTGGTATTCTTAATTATTGCATAGCAGAGTAGGATGTTTAAACTGTTTTAAATAACTGAAGCTCTGAACAGAAAAAAAAAGTTTCCTGGAATAATATCAGTTAAAATCATTCAGTTCTCTATAGAAAACAACAACAACAACAATAAAACAGCAAAGTACTGTGCCATGCAATGCAAATGCAATCATTCTCATACTCAATTCAACCTTATATAATACTAATATGCAAAATGTTATGTTAGCCTTAATTATTATTATTTAGTTATTATTTTTTTTATTTAATAGTCTAATTTTATTTATTTATCTTTCCATCTCTGCAAACCTCACCAATACCAAATATGAAAATGATCAGATTTATTTTCTGGGGGACTTTGGAGTGGTTTCAGTGACATTGAAATGGCTTTAGAAGTGAAGTCACCATGTAATCACTGAAAATCCAAAATGATTCTCTTTCAGACAGCACTAAAAAGCCCTACTTAATCTCACAGAGATTCAAACGTTTAACGACTTTGTAGAAGTAACTGAACCAATTACTAAAGGAGCAAGAAGTCAGATTCCCTCCTCTGTAAGAACATCTCTATTGAAAGCCTCATGAGAATTTTGTGTAATATGGAAGGGCACAAGATTGGTAGAAACTGACAGGGATACTGACAAGAACAAGCTAATTTATGCCACACGAAGCGCCTCGAGTCATGTAATGCCATTGTTCTGTGACACACATCTTACATTTTTTACAGCTGTCCATTGCAAAACATTAAACAGCTTTAACCTCTAAAGGTGTTTTGTACTCCGTGTCAAACAAGGATTCTTGATTAATGAGCTATAGACCTTCAAGTCAGGTATACTTTTTCACAGCAGTCTATTTTGTATTCCTATGGGTAAAAACATCTTACTTATGTCCAGAAATGTGTTAAGAGGACATAGCTAAATTGTCCAAAAGTCCAAAAGTACCAACAAATGAATTGTGTTCTTGTTTTACATTTCTATTTCACAATTTCTATTCATGGTATTCAGTCTCTTCAAGTACTTTTCAATGCACAAAGTGTGTAGGTGGAGTGGAGCCTTTAACAGGAGCTGGTAGAGAATCCTGGGTAAAGGCGAAATTACGTATATGATCTAAACGAGTCATAGTGAGGAACATAGAAATGACTTCCCTTGTATGTCAGTGTAGGCCTCTTACAGCAGTGTGGGACATCGAAGCAATTCACAGATTTCGACATTGCAGAAGGACATTTTTTTAAGGATGTAGTGTAGAACCCTTGAGTCCAAGTTCATTGTTACCAGTGTTTAAGAGAAGACATCTATGCTTCTATATCTTCTAAGCATTCTTAGAATCCAGAGAATCTTCCAAGCACCTAGAGACATGTAGGAATAATCATCAAGAAGGTCTGGATGTCATTGCTGAAGTACAGCAGAGGAACTGAAGGCTGAATATCAGTTCAGAAGTAATAATTGTAAAAATATAAGGAGATTCCTGAGAATAGAGCCATAGACTTAATGTAGGACTAGGGTCTCGAGCAGATGTTTGTTGTATCTGAGAGCAATGTGCTCGTCAATGTTCTAGAAGGATTACACTGGCGGTGTCAAAATCTGCTATACAATCCAGAAGAACTAGAGCCAAGGGATTGTCACTGTCTGCATTAAAGAACATCTGAGAACTATGCCTTAAAAACAGGACTAAATATCAGAAGGATCACTCTTTAAGATGTTGAAGTAGGAAGGCACTTCTGTACTGTTCAGAGAGAGAGAGAACAGGGGGCAGGGGTTAATGTGACGTTTTTAATTATATTTTGTGTTAATTATTATTCCTAGAGGATAATACCAGTAATCATAGTTTACATTCAGGTTCCTAAGAAAAATGTTAAGGCTGATCAATTACAAAAGCTGAAATTCATCAATGGTAAAACAATTTTGAAAAATCCTATTGAAATAGCAGATTCAACCCACAGAAAAACTTCTTCACAAATTGAAAATGCTGTTATGCTGCTGATGTGTTTGCGGTATGGCTTTCTTTATAACCACTAAGACAGGTGCCGGATGATTTGTCATCCACGGCTTGGTACCATGGTATCTCTCGTGGTAAGAGGCTCCTGTCAGTAAAGGAACATACTAAATGGGTAGAAGAATACACCCAATGCTAGTATGGTATGTTCTCCAGTACCATCTGGTGGATGACAGATATGGAATAAACAGTTTTGATATGGGGAATAAGTATAAAAAGAAAAGGAACCGAAAGTAAGCCCACACATGTTGTTGCAATGTTCTATTAAGGGCTGTACATATATGTGTTTTTATGGATTCAAAGATCAGTCACTGTCCTGAAACTGCTGGGAGTGTTCTTGCAAGGAGCATTTACAGGCTGCCGAAACAAATGCTGACCTGACTCACTGATCCTGAATGGATTTGCCTTCTCCAAACTAAATAAACACCAGGCTACATAATTCAACCTGCTGAACACACATGACAGACATATGAAGTACCAGCAGGGAAAAAAACCTAAACAAGAATGTAAATCATTTACATGAACCTTGAGCATCCATTCCCAAGCTTCCTGTTTGACTTTTCTTTTTTTTTTCTTGCAATAAATGTTGAATAGGACTTTGAATCCTTGATCAAGTCGACACAAATTGAATTAGGAAAAGATGATGGAGTCTTAGTTAGACAGTTATTTTAAGTTCAATGAGTTTTACTGATCATGGGCCTTTTATAGTGTCACTTATAAATTTGGTTACAAGCAAATATAAAGGATTGGAAATAATGATCTTTCTCTGTGTATCTTAAAAATGCACAACGTTATACTTTAAATCAGCCAGTTTAAATGTATCTTCCTTTTTGTAGCTAAAAATACATCTTTAATCAATTTAAATCAATGTAAGCCAGATGTATAACTAAATTCTATATTGCTGAGTAAAAGAAGAGTTGGCTGAATTTTCAGATTTATAGTACAAATTACGTACATTTTTAGATAAACATTTTCACCACTTTTAACCAGTTAAACACCTATAAAAATAGATGTCTGACTTTTGATTGAAAGCAAGGAGGAGGTCAAAATCAGTCAATTTTATCCTCACTTGTTATTCTTGTTTGATACATTAACAGGAGAAACAATCATGTGATTCTGACAGAATGTCTCTCAATATGTTCTCCAGGTGGCCTCTCAGTTTTTCATGTTAGCGACGTAGTGGGTAGCGACAGGGTTAATGCATGCTTGCTCACTGTAAAACGGTAAAAAAAAAGGAAAAAAAAAAAGTTGTAAACAAAATAATAACTATTGTTTATCTGTGTACAGTACCAGGTGCAGAAACACCCACTCTCCCCTCCGTTATAATGTGGGGCACTCATCAAATGCAGATGCACTTCATCAAAGGATTTAAAATAACACCATAAGATAATGGAAACCAAGATAACGACCTATTTAGTTTAAAGACTTACTTTAGACAGACCACCTTGCATTATTTCTTTACTTTTGAAGACAATAAATAAGTGTTTGTAGGTCACATATGCTTAGCACCACAAACAAACACACGCATTTTGCCATGATAGGCATTTGTAAATTGACAAGAAAACTGATAATGCCAAATAAGTGTTTCAGAAAAAAAAAGTAAATCATTGAATAACAGTAATTAAAACAGTTATTCATTTTTGTGAGCACCTGCACGGTATATGATATTGCGTTTTAATTCAGCTCTATTTAACTTATCGTAGGCATGTTGCTTATGAGTGGCTCATTAATTGCTGATTGGCATGGAACAGTTTGAAAGAACAAAATGTTTACTTGAATTTACCGTTTCCATAAAGACCGGGTAGGAGCTTTTAAGCAGTTTTACATTTTACAATTTATGCACAATCTTCTAATGCAGTAAAATTCTTGTGTTGCAGGAATTTGTCATCAAATGAATAATTTATATCACCTTCTCATTTCAATGGAGAAATGTTATGTTTTCAATCTCTTCCCCGTATTCCAGTATTTATTTGATTTATTTTATTTATTTATTTATTTACTTTTTATTTGTAAATCGTTAATTTAGGAATTAACGGGGTTGGAGGTGATCTTAAAATATTGATTGTGGTGCATATTTTACATGTAATCTGAAGAGCTGAATATTTCTCAGTTTTGCCTAATGAGTGAGAATATATATCATTTCTTTCTGCATTATACCATTATCTTATAATTGTGCTGTTGTCCAGAATGCAACAGTGCACTGCAAGCAAAGGTCAAGGTTTCAGGCACCTTTCCTGACATTATTTCAACCTGGTTATGCCTCTTTTATTTTTTTCCTGTTCTCTCAAGAATATCATTTTTCTTATTTTTATTGCCTGCCGCCTTTTATTTTATTAATCAATAAAGTGAAAGTTACAACAGTTGTTTTATGTGAACTCACAAGGCATTAAATATACTTGTACCTGTATTTACCAACAAATAAATAACACCTGAGAAAGCAGTAAGCAAAATATATTTTATTTCCTGTTTTGAAGGAATAATACATTTTAGTAATACATAGGGTTTACTTACATTTGTGTAGACTTGGAATAAAAATACACTCTGCTAGTGTATATAATGTGTTCTATAGATATATGTGACCTAGACTAGGGCCGAATCAATACTTTGAAATACAAACTCTATCATGTTTTTATTTATAAAATAAAGTCCTCCCAGAAAATAAGTTAAGACAACAAGCTAGGAATTTGCAATTAGTGGGCAGGGCAAAGTTTTGCTCTGGTCTAGGCCTTACTCTCCCAAAGTAGGCCTCTAAAAGTCTCTCCTCAGATGACACATGCCTTTGGAAATATCCTGAAAGTCTAAAAGTTTGATTATGGCTTCTGTAACACTCTCTTTGGAAATGTGTTACCGGTATTGAGAATTAACCACGAAGAGCCAGGCTATGGGAAGAGCAGGACACACAAACTCGGACATCAGTTATGGGGTCATCTGGAAATGTTACTGAATCACAAATAAGAAAAGAATAATCAAATACAGTATTGAGTGAATGGAAAAATATGAGCTTAAAATTCAATACAGAGGTGCAGTTAAGTTCTGATGTTATATGCATGACAGTGAAAAATTAAAAAAGATAAATCTCCTCTTTGTGCACCAGTGAAATATTCCCAAACATTCAAATTTTCATGTTTTACATTGGACCTATATAACATTATGACAGTCCCTTGTGTCACGGTCCGGGACACTAGTGGGGAAAAGTGGAAGTGCTTGGACTGGGAGAAGAGTGCTGGTCTGTAGCCGTGACACCTTGGCTGTTTATTTATATTTTTCTTCTTCTTAGATAACTACCATTTATCATGCTTGTGCTTCGTGTGGCTGTATTTTGCTTTCTTTCTTGTATGAAGAATATGGCTGTCTATCAACAGGTTATTTATTCATTAGTTTAATCTCCAATGGCAGATTTCACAGTTTGAGAAAACATTTATGCCCCTCCTTTGAAATTTGTCTGTTTCATGTAAAATAATTCACTTGGAGGTTGTTAACTAATATGCACTTTGTTATTAAATAAATAAAATAAAATAAATAAATGTAATATTCCCTTGTATACATCTTAAAAGCACATGAGGTGGAATGGTTTAGATTTCAGCATCTATATACCAGTTTTATAAATAACGTTCATAAGACACTGTATACAAATACAAATAAAACAATACAACAACAAAAACACAAACCAAATAAAACACACAGCTCATTTCAGAACAATCTATCCTCCACTTTTTAACTGTGATGGTCAGATTGATTTTACCTCTCATAGCTTTGTAAATAATTTATGTGTTTGTATTAGAGGCGCTTGTATTTCCATATTAAAATTAAATGTTTCTGACATGTTCAGCAAATGTATGGCAGGGAATGTTTGATTATATTTTGAAGCAACCAGAGTCTGTGTTTATTACTCTGCCATGCATAAACATATTCCTATATATTTAAAAGACTTTCATGTACAATTTACATAAACATGATATGTAGAACATGAGGAACCAAAAATAGATATGTACATACATTTAAGGGATATCATTTTGATAGAAAATAACCTATATATAATTGTTGATCATACAAATAATTTTAAACAGCATTATTTAATCAATATGTATTAGGCTACTGGATTCAAATAGTAAATAATTTAATTTAATTGAATTACTCTGAAAAGATAAGCAAAGAACTCTTAAATGTATATAGTCCAATTTTCTTTCAAGGTGCTTTTCTTTTTACTGTTCTATAAACTCCTCCAAGTATGAAAAATCACAGCCACTGCAGTCATACGTACACAAGCACAGCGATATTCAATTTCAGAACACTAGCATGCACTTAAATGCCTAATTAGAATATAAACGATTTCCATGCAACACATCTAAGGCAGGAATGTACAGGAGGCCCTTTGGAAGACTATCGATGTGTACTAACAAAGTTATTAATTAAAATTCAGATGTTTTCCGTACATACTATAACACTTTTTACACACAAATGTAACTATATGTCAATCCTATCCCCAATATCTGATACATTCATACACAGTACTTACATCTCTCAATTCTCCCCATGTCTGTTTGGATCAATTATCTTCTTTTAAGTTAGATTTCAAAATAGTTTAAACTGGTGACTTTTTTATTTTCGAGAAACGCTGAATTTGTTTTTTAAAGGGCTGTCTGCAATAGATGCCGGGCACAAATGAAGGCACTGCTCATAATTTATCTCAAATATTAATTCTCATCCACCTTTTTTTTTACATTCAGAATCCTTTAAAGAACAGCTGTACATGGTTCATCCGTCTGTAAAGCAGACTGGTCTTCTAAAAAACAACAAAAAATGTTTTTTTTTTCATTCTTTTCTTGTGTATGTATTTTTTGGAAAGAATACTGGCTCTTTATTGGATTTTCGGCAATCCCATTCTGCTTCATCTGTTTTAAGTTGAAAATGAAAAATTGTATTGAACATGTTTGTGCATCATATTGTGCTTGATGGTATGTAGGTCAGCATGCTGCACCACGACAGATAAGACACAGTGAACAAGTGTTGTATGTACTTACAAGCAAATATCAGTCATAATAGCAATTGACAGATCTACAAGAGCGTTTTGGCTTCCGAAATGTTCCTTGTCATTAGCATTTAAAAAAAGCTCTGAGATTCAGGCCTATCAGCACCGATTCACAGCAAAGCCTGGCTTGTACAGGTTGTTATCTGTTCAGTACAGAGGTGCAGCTGTTTAGCGAATGGATTTGCTGATTTTTAAACGGAGATGAGGAAAAAGGGGGAAGAATCAGGTACTTACAACCCTCCCCGAATGAAACATTTTGTTTTTCTTATAAACCTTACCTTCTGTTTCTCAAGCTGCATTATTTTTGGAAACAGCATTAAACAAAAAGCATGAAAAATGCTTATTCTTTTTTTTTTTTTTTTTTTTTTCTTTATTCACTTTCCAGTTCCCGGGGGCCTCTTATGTCCAGGCTTCAGCACCACCAAAGTGGACGATCAGAGGAGAAAAAGGATGAACAACAAATGCATTGCTTTAGGTGGAATAAGGCTACTTTTGGCAAGCAATTTCCCTTTGTCTAACGCAATCCCAACATGTTTCATCTGCATCGCACACGGCAGAGGAATGCTGGCCTCAGCTGCAGGCTCTGTGGGGAGGACAAAAAAAAGCAGGCCCAGCTGACTGGGCCGCCGAGATGAGGAGAAGGGAGCTGTTGTTGTTGTTGACTGTAGAGAAAGTGTTGGCAGCTGCCCCTTAAACAAGATGGCTGTAAGCTGCACTCCCATCCTCGACCAGGAGGTGTCCCTGCAGGAAATGGTGGGTATACCTATGAAGATGTCATAGATAATGTCAGGGGAACTACAGTGTAACTTTCTCTGACTCCTCTGAAAACGTTTCATCAGCTTTAATGCCTTTTTCTTTGCAGCACGTAAATTATTCAATTTGAGTTTCAGAGGTTGAGCAATGTTTACTTAATATATGAAGAAGCACTTGTTTAATAAACATTTCACAATCTTTCCAGCACTTGAAACGATTCAATTAATTACTCTATTTAATTAATAAGTCAGAAGGATGTATTTTTAGATTATTTACTGTTACTCTACTGTTACTTGTCTTGCCATCTCTTGAGTGGGTGGCTAAAGCAACAATTAAACTATTGTTCAAGAACCCTGTGTCTCCAAATGCAAGAGGCCTTATGAATATGTAATTGAGAGAAATACAAAGCAAAGATGACCCTGCTATAATTATCATTAGACTGTAATGCTCTAATGCCTACCGACAGAAGCGGATTTACAGAAGATCCTTAAACAAAAACATGTTTTAAATCTGAAAAGACAATATGTTAAAGCCACCAGCTGTGAAAAGTGTAAGAAGAAAATAAATGCAACAAGCGAAAGAAGAACAACTGCCATAACTTGATGTATCTATGAAAAAAGCTGACATTTACAGTTGACAGTTAATTCTGACAGCATTGATAATCCAAGTGGCTCTTGCTCATAATTTATGCACACACACATGATAACAACATCCCAAACAATTTATTTGGTGAATATTTTAAATCTAGGATTGAGAGTTGCTGATCATTGATATGCCTTGCTCTTTTGCTGTAAAATACCAGAAACAGAATTAGGAGGAGAACAATCCATTATTTAATGCTGCATGCGAAGATTCATATTTGACTGTAGTATAGAAAAGGCAATTGAAGAGCATCTTTATGTTCAGGTTTGAGGGAAGCCTGAAGCCATTCCAGTTTTGAGAAAGTCTAAGAGGAAAATGACACAAATATTTTCAATTCACCATGCTCCATTTTCAGCTGTGATGTTAGAAAAACTCTTGTGCTGTATAATGACTTTGAGCAAACACAATAAGAAATAAATACCTTCAAGCTCCTCTATTAGTGAACATTTAAATCTTTTTTTCAGCTTTTGCGTTAATTAGCCACTCATTCATGTGAGCCAGAAAACTAACAAGGGACAATCCTTCTCTACTCCTGTGTATACGAGCTGTTTATTTATTTAATCATACAGCAGCTTCAGATGTGGAGAATTCGGGATTAGCTTCTCTACCTCACGTGAAGTATTTAACATACATTTGTGACAGCAGAAAGAACAGATTTTGCTATCTTAAAGCCATTTTTTCTGGTCTTTACAAACACGCATTGTCATTCATTGATATATTTATTATGATCCTTAAAAAGCTTTTATTTATTTGTTTCTCGGTTCATTTCAAAAGGCATTGAGGTTTCGGCTCCTGTCGGAAAACGGTGGGTAGTAGGTGAAATGAAGATGAAGATTTAGAAATGTTTCCAGTTGAAAACCTTTTCTATGAAGAGGCTGTGGTCCTTAAGGATTACCTACTATTTATCCTCATATTTCTTGATGCCTCACCCTTCACATTATGGGGTTCTTTGGGGGATTAAGGAGCAGCTTGTATCCATCGCTGCCAAAAGAATTTATTAGAGCAAATGGTATTGTAAACCCTATGGAAGGCATACCTTATGTAGAGATTTAAAACATATTACGAGAATACTACAGCTTGGAGCCCAGGTGTGGGATGTAATAGCCATTGTCTTAGTTACATGGATTAAGCAGAAAACATGCCAAAAAGAAGAGGTAGAGCACACCCAAGGTAGCAAAACAATTAGTGCCAGAATACGAAATAATTTTAATGGATTCGGTGTCTGATCAAAACATAAATATGACCTTATCTCTTACACAGTACAGGGGAGCTTGGAGAACATTTTGTCTGGTTTTATTGTGATTGAAGATGACAGTAGCATTCCTGATGCGGTCCGACCCGCAAACGACTCCAGCGCAAACACCAGGACGCCAGAGTTTTGTCTCAGTGAAACAAAGCAGTGAAATAAAGTGGGTTAAGTGCTAACTCCAAATTAGAGTTCCGAGTGTTTTCTGCATGTTCTCACATAAAAGCCTCTGAGTGGAGGTTAGGATAGACCTTGGAAAATGAAATGTGCTGGTTTAAATCCAGAGTTTGCCACTTGCCAAGTGTAGATTGGTTGTCTCAATTGTGGTGCACGATTTGACAAGTGCCACCAAAAATTAAGTGGGGTATTTGGGGGGCATTCGAACCTCTGTTCTCCACATTACAACTCCTAATGCTTACTAAGGTTGGACAGGACTGTTGTGTGTGTCTTGTGGTTGACACTGAACTTCCATTGTCTTCGTTCTGGACTGTAGGGTGAAAGAGACCAAAGGGCTCGGAGGTAGAAATATATACTGTGGGGCCTTTGGTCTCTTTCACCCTCTCTTTCACCCTCTTTCACCTCTTTCCATGTCATGTCTGCAAAGTTTATTATTTATTATTTAATCATCACATTTATTATATGGTTGTCTTCTTTGTATTTTTTCTTCTCTTGGGATCAATTCCATAGCTTCCACCTTTGACCTGTTCTTCTTGCAATTGCTTCGGTCCAAGTTTGTTGAGAGATTTTTTTTTATTTGAATGTAAAATACCCATCAGCATGTTACAGGAAACTAGCAAGTTAATCAAGAATGAATAAATGAGAACAAAATAAAAACTGATCTAAATCTATGCTATTAGTCCACTAAAAGGTTATTCTTATTATGTAAATTCCTGCAATAATTCCTTGAGAATATAAAAATTGGACAGATGAATAATATACATTTTAGTAGTGTCTTACTGTCTTCTTGCACATACTGAAATCAGACCTTTTCTTTTTCTTCTTATTCTTCTTATTTGAATATATACCCTGTCACTCAGAAAGAGTAATATATGTAATCTTTAAACAAAGACCTTGTCCAGATCATTCCCGCAGTGAATGGATGACTGCACGCTGAAATGACATGCTCAAAGGCCGAGAGCAAATCCAGCGACCAGAGAACTTGGACATTGAATTGGACTTAATAGTTGACTCACTCCAAACAACAGCCAGTCAATGTGCTCATTCTGGCAAAGGATGACCAATCTCCAGGCCTCGTTAGAACTGAAAAATAAATGAAAGTTTGCAACAGTAAGACTTTTCTTCAGAATCCATGCTCAGAGAAATTGAAGAAGGTTTAAAATAATGAAGTGTTGTGTCCAGTCTTGGACAGTGTTTGGCCTGATAAGTAATTGAAGATGCAGGCGGATTTGTCTGTTTGAATGTCGGTTCTTTGCAATTGGTGTACAGGTACCCAATCTCATGTGTTATGACATGAAACCAACTTGGCAACAATAGTCAAATTAAAGATACCATTATGCTTTTTGATTTTGGAAACATTGTATGGAATAAAACCAAAATGTATATTTCAGTGCTTTGTATTGATATATTTCCTATTTTTATTCTATTGTATATATTTTTTTTCACTCGTGAATTAAAAAAATACCAACATGTGTGTTTTTTGTAATTGCCCAAAATACAATATAATATGAAGTAATATCAACATCTTTCGAGCTCACTGTGCTTTTTAAACAAACGACCTCTCTTGTTGAAATTTCTCACTTGCAACATTCATAGGGTAGATTACGCTATGTAGCATGTAGCATGTAGCATTGGAAATACATTATAACAGGAAATTATTGAATCTCATTTCATGTAAACCCATTTGTTCTTGTGGATTGAAAGAACAATAGATATAAATATAGATACATAGATGCAAAGATACATAGATACATATGCACATACAGAGCCAGAAGGAACTAACTTTCAACTAAGCAGTACACTGTGATGTATGATATGAGTAGCACAAATTAAGTAATTTACATTAACAGAGAAATGTGTGTATCATACTGAATACCGAAAGAATGGAACACACAGTTCCAGAATGTGTGGGTCTTTTCTGGGGGATGTAACAGTAATTAAAGACATTACGATTTTTTTATTGACATCAGAATTCAGCAGAAGCCGCAATTTATGTCTTGTCAGAGAAATTGTGAGACTTACATCTGTCGGGGAGAAAACGCAACATTTATCTAGGAATGCACCACTTAGTCAGTCCATATTCAAAGGCTAGATAAAGAAAAAATTAAGGCTAATTAATTGCACCTCCCAGGATATAATTCTGTATTAGCTGTAATCAGCCTATTCTGACTCCATGAATATACATGCCCAGGCATCAGCTGCTATCCTGTTGGTGGTCAATGGCCTGAAGACGTGCCAGTTTTCTTGGGGTATTCCTGATTCGGTGTCTTAATGTTATCAGGTAACACACACTGGCATTAAATCCATAGACATAATGAAAGCCTCTTCTGGAAGCCTTAGCTCCCAACAATGTGGTTTTTGCTGAAGCCCTTTAAGCATTTGTGTTAATGTTATTACCAATACACGATGCATGCAGTCTGTTATATCAGCAAAACCACTGGGTATGACAGAACACAGAAGAAATGTAATATTAGACCTTAAGGTACATTTGTTTGGGAGAAGAAAAAAAATAAAAAATAAAAAAGGGTTTATTGAATGTTCGTACAGTGAATGGCATAACCACAACCCAAGCCATCCCCAGTGACAGCTTCTATAGCAGAAGATTTGTGGACATTAGTCACACATTTTAGGAAGAAGGTGGTTTATGAAGTGCATTGATAGGGATTACAGTTCAATCATTTTCTTTCATTCATTCATTCCAAAAACTGTCTAGGCTTACAAGGTTGCCAGGAGGTTTCCTTCAATAAAAGAAGGGGAAATTTATAAAACAAAATTGCATTTTTAAAAGCCCAAATTTCCCATTTTAAAGCCATTTAATTGGCAATTATTAAAATTATATGTGTAATTAAATTCACCTAAAATTGAAAAAGTTAAATGGGAAAACACAATACTCTAAAAGGAACAATCAGGAGTTATATCAAAAAGGATTGCTTTCTTCAATGGGGTTTCAGAGTGTAATTTGTTACTGGGGTCTTTTGAATGATAAAAATTGAGATCTATTAAGCTGACCCTGACAAACTTGGTTTTGTAAGTTACCTTAGGTCAGTGTTTCTCAACTCCAGCCCTTATCAGACAATCAAGACCAATTTCTAAATTTTAAAACGTGTAATTCTTATTTTCTCAGATTGAAGTGATTTCGATTTCCTAGGGTTGAGTATTTAGGGTCCTAAACATACTAAACAGCCCCAACCCTTCACCCCCAGGGCCCCGGGTGAGCTCAAGGCAAGCCTTCTAACTCCACCCCGTCTGTTGGCAGATGTCTGGCTGGATAAAGCTGACACTGGCATGGATATCTACAGAGACTCTATCTATTTGGACAAGGATCCACTGCATGGAGTTCTGGGACATCTCCCTTGTCTGCTGAGGGAGAAGGGTTAGCCACAAACTCCCCAGTGAGCCTCCTAGACCACAATTTGATCCAGTGCAGGTTTAACTTCCCCACTTATCTACTTCCACTCCACTTGCAAAGTTGACAGTGTTAATTTGCATGGATACGTCTGCAGACCCCTGTTTCTACCGGATCTGGGAATTGAGATTGGGATTGTTCATCTTGCCAGTGAAGGCCTCCCTAGATTTTGAGGGCCTTTCTCTCTTGCCTCTCCTGCTTTAGAATCCACCACTTCTTCATGGTTAGTTTGTCTGTCTATCTGGCACCAAATGCAGCAATGTCATTATCTGAGTGGTGGCAAAGACAGCATCTGAGACGAGTTTAAGAAGAAAGCAAGATTTTAGCAAAGAATACAGCTGTTTTGATCACAAACAAAACACAACTTTTGTTAACATACCAAAGAGTGCTGTTGGCAATACAGTGTGACACAGTATGATTGACACTCCACTGTCAGTGCTGGGTCAACAGTCCTGATAGGTAACAGTATTGAAAAGAATGTCACATTGCAACAACATACATGTTTCTAAAATGGAAAAATATTTGCTTAAAATGGTTTCCTGCTGATAAAAATGAACAAAGTTCTGTGAATTCAAAATGGTGAGAACAAAACAACTTATCATTCACCTTCCTTTTTCTCTTACAAAGAAATTAAAGCTTTAAGAAAAGTCCAGAAAGCATTTTTTTTTCTCTCTACAACACAGGCAATAAGGAGGTGGGAAATGAAAATGGCCCCAGGCCGTCCCTCTCTGTAAAAAGGGGGAAATTCACACTGAGAAAGATACTCCATAATTCTTTTCTCTCAAACAGGAGGTGACAGCAATTGCCCACGTAACAATTTTTGGATGCGATGTACAGAGGCATTGGCGGCAATCCCAGTGGCATTGACGTTTTGTTTGTTTGTTAGTTTGTCTGTTTGTTGTTAAATACTCTTTAATTTGGATTTTATTTAATGCAGAAGTTTCAAAAATAACGAACAGCAGTTGGATATAGTCCTTTGTATTCTCTATTGAAATTATTCTAATTTTTTTGTCTATTGAAAGTAAAAATATATCCCTGCCTCTATTTTTTAATTAATGAACACAACTGTCAATGTATGAAGGAACAAAAATAATGTGAAGGTATATATAGCTGCCAAATTTAAAGAGAGCAAATGTTACAGTTAAATTAACACATCGACAATTATTACCCAAAAGTTTTTGCCTTCATGTTACCATGAATTCATATTGAACTGAAATGTCATTTAAATTGAGTCTAATGTGGCCAGTAAACAGATGAGTGATAATCCAGTAAGGTTAAACCATAGTTCATGCTATGGAGACAATTTAAGTGGTGAGCAAATAGACAATGTCAATCCATCGTAATCCCATGAATTAAAGGGTGACAGTCTTCAATTTACTCAAACACTTCAGTTTTCCCTCATTTAATATAAAATTACAAATTATCAGGATGTTTTTTTCAATGTTGGTTTCTTTTAGTGCAACTAAAATGTATTAATTAAGGGGAAAAAAGCAATGCAAACATTTGAAACCAAATAATACGATATTAGTAATCTTTTGTTTCAAAAGCCTCTGTCATCTTTTAGGCATTTAAACATTGGAAACATAATTTTCAATTGTAGGTAAAGAAGTGTAAGAGCAGCTTGATGCTTTTCAAAAGCTTCCCATGGGTTTTGCTATTAATATATGCATTATACTTTTATGAATCTCATTTAAATACAAAATTAATGAGGTGACACATGACTCTAAAAAGTGAAATTAATAAAAGATGTAATTAATAACAATTACCAAAAAACACCTGTGTGAATTAAAAAATAAAATCTGAAATGTGAAAATTAAGACAGAGTTGGATTTTGAATGCAGACAAACGGTGATTAGACTTGCATTTTCTCAGAAGTCTATATTCATCGGGTTCGAAACAATGCAACAGATTGTTGTTGTTTTTTGTCACAATGTGATGTGCAGAAACAAGCTGTTCTTAAAATATACTGCCAATAAGAAGCTGAACAGTCGGTTTTAAACATCAGAAGTGCCCAGGAGATGACAACACTTTGAACATTTACTGCACAATAATTCCTTCTGAAAAGTGAAAAATGTATAGTACATTTTCAGGTGTGCTAAAGACTGTCATCTAACACAAAGTAGAATATAATAGTACACTTTTTTATTTTTTTAACAGCTGTTGTTATATAAGAGGCTGTTGCAATCAATAGGCCTCTCCAGACCTAGTTTCCTGTTGCTATTGCTAATGCCAACAGACTAATATTAGTATCTTTACCCAAACTGCTATCGTTCTTTACCACTCTCCTCTATAAAGGCTTTTCAATACACAGATATCAGAGGATTTAAATCTGGATGAAATCGCATATAAGCAAGAAACCCTCAGGAGAGGCTCTCGTTCTCTTGTATCCTTTTAAATTGGGACTGAATAGGAAGCTCTTGAACCTCGGCGCAGAATGGGAGGAGGAGGAGGAGGAGGAGGAGGAATTAATTTCTCCCTCTGGGAGAAACAGTCACTGATTCTCTGGAGGAAGGGCGAATCTTAGGATCTCCTTCAGATTTGGAGAGAAAGGAGAATAAACGCATCCACTTCCATGGTGCACAGTTACCTCACAGTGGTGCAGCGGTCAAGACACCCCTGGAACTGAGCAGAGAAAGAGAACAGCAGCAAATTAACTCTGGGGAATTTAGTTCACGGCATTCCTCTCTGATTATTATTATGATTATTAATTATTCTACTACTACTACTACTAATAATAATAATAAGAAGAAGAATACTTTACTGGATTCAACCAAATAACTGAATTAAAAAATATGGCTTTAATAGTTTGGCAATATACATCTACGTGGATGACAACTTTGTGATGCATGTTATGCTTGTAATAACATGAATACAACACAGATTAATAGTATCAGACAAATTAACTTATTTTACTTGTCTTTCTCTCAATAAATAGAACAACCATGCTTTGTCAAAATGCATTTGTTACTTCTCTTTCTTCCATATTTCTATTTGTTTTCTTTAAATTCATGTTGTGATCTGTGTGACTTCTTTCCACCCAAAAGAGGGAATTTAATACCAAATTATTATTATTATTATTATTATTATTATTATTATTATTATTATTATTATTATTATTATTATTATTAAATAATAATAATTTAAATTATTTCAAATTTGATTTATAGTCTGAATTGCATTTTTGTAGGTCAGCTACATACATACACAAATAGATTCATACACCAATAAATACATGTTCAGTTTTTAATGGTATTATTTATTTTTCCAGTTTCGAAATATCCTTCATGCTCATTTCATTTGGAGCTATTTATGTTTTCCGCTAATGATCAGTGGCAGGTGTTAAGATGGGCTTAAATACCGTGGAATGCCAATCCCTCTTTCTGTTTCACCCTTAAATAGTCCTGATGTACAAATTCAGGGGAGAGTGCCAAACAAAAGAAAAATAAATCATAAACAACATTTCTAGTTCAGCTGTGAATGATGTCATTTAACCGTATGTTCTCGATGCACAATGGTAGACGTGGTTATACAATCCCTTTGTACTGTATGTGACATAAAGAGGGAGAGTGAGAATGAATGATACTGTTTAGTACAGCACAATTAATCAGCCACAGATAGAAGCATAGAAAAAGAGACAGAAGGGCCAGATAGCACAGATCTCTGATATTGACTGTATTTATTGACAAATGAATTTCAAAAGCAAACCCTTCTGTGCTGGGTGTTATGGGAAATGTCAGGGGAGCTCACACCCTTTAACACCGGGTTCAGCCTTGCTTGCTGTTTTCATAATCTTCCCTAAGTCTTGATGACCTACACACAGTAGTCAAGCTGTGATCACACCAGTCTTTGGAGACGTTGTGCAGATCCTCCAGCAGCTTTCTTTTTCAGTCGAGGCTGTATGGAGATAGGGGTGGACTCCTTCTGCAGCTGACCTCGTTGAATCGTCCTCAAACAGGCGGCTGCTGTACAAACGCCATGCTCTCAGATGTGCATGTCATTAACACGGGCAACATCACTGCCTGTTCAGAGAGAGGCTTAAAGAAACAGGTGGCCAGGGATGAGGAAGGCCTAATAAGACTCTACAGTAGCATTCCCTTCACGCTTGCTCTGAGAAGGACTTGGCTAACAAGCTACTTGTGTGTTTTGAATCTACTCGTCTCTAAATGACACTACAGGTAGACGTCTGTTCTGTCTGACGTTTTTACCCAATACAAATTCATCATCAACTGAAAGGAATGTTGTTCTCACCATTTGTGTCGAAACTTAAATCTATTTATCATATTGAGGGGTTTTCAACTCTCAATAGTCTTCAGATGTTCCTTCCACTTCAGATGATCAAATTGAAGTAATTCCTTAACTGGAACAGTCTCTACAGCTCTACCTTCTGGATGTTGTGTCAAGTCAGATTTTAGAGTCTAAGCAAAGTGTGGCCAGTAATGGAATGGAGTGGAGTTGGTGGATCAATAGGTGTTCCTTCTGTGTCAGATCATACAAAAGGATGGTGTTGGGGTACATGGTGACGTTTGGGGTGTTCTTATTGAATACCTCAATGGAACCCAATATTTCAGACACGGCATCTTTATTCTTGACAACTATTTACTCAAAACCAATTAATGTAAAGTATTATTTACATCCGATAGCTATCAATATTCTCAATGATGTACCATTACATTTATAAAAGACATTTCTTGTTTCCCCTCTCTCAGTTTTTCCTTTTTTTCCCTTGGTTAGCCCACTAAATAATTAGAACTGATGTCAGCAGAGACCAGTCAAATGTTATTAATGCTGGTAGCTTTGTGCTGTCTCTGTTAAGCTGGGGACATTGGACTGCTGCCATTATAATAGCTCTCTAAAGGGAATCAAATATTTTAATGGAACGTATAAGAGACACGGCTCTTTATAAAATAAAGTCCTTTCAAGAAAACAAAGCTCAAATTTGAAATGTCACAGACGCCGATATACAAACCTATTTATTATTATTGTTGTTTTACTTCAATTCATATATTAAAAGGAGCCTGTAATATTAAAAATTGTTATTTGTGTGTAATTAATCCATGAAGAGGAGGTAATATACGTTTGATAGGTTTTTAATCCATCACTGACTGTACATGAACTGAGTTAAAATATGGTGTCGCTAACCCGGAGTCTGGCAAGAATTACTAGAGAGAATAAAGAGGCAAAGCATTCTTACACGAACAGCATCAATTATCCCAGACAGGCCCAGTCTGAGCTTATTTATGTAGGGGCCAAAGTTCAAAAGAGTCAGCTTTTCTAGTTTCTAGTTAATAAAAATCTCATTGGCAATTCAATACATTCGGCATGGGTCTTTGCCAGTTCATCTCTCAAGTATTACCCCGACACTGAGGAAAGTTCTCTCAGGCCTAGCCACACTCCTCATTTTTACAATACCAGTGACGTTCTGGACAGAAAGCAAGGCGATCAATGGTGAAAAGGGTAGCATTTTCTATAGGTGTGGGTTCTACATGTGTCAGGGGTTAAGAACATACACAGTAGTATAAATGAAGGCACTCAAACCCAGTTCCTTCTGTTTCTTGTTCCAACAGGAACTCTCTCAATTACTTAATGAGCCCGGTTATTTTATCAATTAGACAGTTCATGCCTAAAAAGATTGTTTTTAAAATGTCGGAACTGGATTTAGCAGTATGGACGCTCTGGGGTGGATTTACTAAAACTTTTTTTTTTTTTTTTTAGATTGACCAGGCCTATAGACTGTGAATAACAACTTCCACCATATTTATAAATAAAACACCCTAGGTTTCATTCTTTAACCAAATTAATGTAACCCACCTCACTGCACAACCTACCTTTCACTCCCAGCTTTTACCCTTAATGGAAATTCCCTCAACAAATCAAACCTCATAAACTCAACATCAAGGTATAAGGTAACAGCAGGACCGTGTTCACAGTTTCTGACTGCGCTGAAGTACGGCTGCTCACATTGGACACCAGGACCGTCGTCAGACTTATGCCTTTAAAAACAACCAGTCCCAATGCATTATGGGCTGAAACAATCTCCAATATCAATGATGATATTACAGAAATATGTGGCTTATATATAAAATATGGATTACCCACTTAATCATAAAACAGATATATGTTGTCATAATTTCTGCAGTAGCCCTTTAAAGTGTTGTTTTATACTGTATGTGGTACTGTGCTAATTTGATACATTATTAGAGTGTCTCAGGACAAGTTACCTGATACTCCAGTGCTCGGGCTGCGGTGTCTCTCATCGGTATCTCCAGTGAATACTATAAACAGAAATATTTCATCTCATGGGCCTCATTTAGCTTGTTGATTCTCAAAAATAAATAAATAAGCGTATTAATTTTTGGTATTAAAATAATAGTCTTCTCATTCTATTCGGTATTATTATTATTACTAATATTATTATTTTATTTTTTAAATATTCACCAAGGATAACATCTTAGTTCGTGGTATTAATTTTCTTTAATGTTCATATTTTGATTAAATTACAAAAACGTTTTTATATGAATGTTTTGATAAAACACTCATTGTAACAATTACCACAATGTTAAGTTATTAAATAGATTGTATATAATCGTTTAGCAGTGAAGTAGTAGTGAAGGTCGCAAATAATATTTTTTATATTACGATATTGATTAGGATTTAATTGCACACTAGAATTTCAACCAAAAATATGTTACATTAAATGTCGCCTGAATTGACAAAATATAATTTGAATAATGTAAGAATATATATAACTTAAATAAAGCAGCAGTTTTTAAAGAGTCATTTTAAATTAAATATGTATAGAAACTGTTGTGGATTTCTTATGAAAAGAACAGGAGATCTGAGCTTATATTTAATTCACTCAGAAGTGTCTGCTCTGCCTGTACATTTCTCTTCTGACCCGAATGCCTCTGTAGATGGCAGCAACAGTTAAAAACGTTTTGGAATAACCTAATCCTTCACAACAGTAGAACCAAATGACCGAAGGGTGTAATTGAGTCTGCTAGATTACATCTTAGAACATAGTGTTGGACATCTTCAAATTTCTTAAATTGTTGATCCTTTCTTTTTGAATTGAATATTGTGCATCTGTAAAGGATAAAAAAATAGGCCACAAAACAGATAAAATGTTCAGTTTAAATAAATGGTCCCATTATTCTTATTTTAGTATTTTCAATTTAATTTAGACATCTTGGATTGAAACAATGATGTGGTAAATAAATAATCAGCAAAACTGTCTTTGGTCTTTATTTATTTATTATTTAAAGAAATAATATGCAATTACACTCTTTCAGATGGAGCTGTATGTAGTTGATAAGGAAACATCTTAATGAAATAAAAATATGAAATATCAAGCAAATACTTGTTTATACCTACATTTAATCTACTGTACACCTTTAAAAACAACAGCACAATAGTAATTAAAAGTAACTATTAAAACCTTAATAAACAAACCTGACAAATGTCTTTTCACTGAAACATCACGGATTGAAATGATTAACTATGATTAACTTGATTTTGGAAAATAGTCAGGGTCCAAGATTTATATATATATATATATATATATATATATATAATATTTGGTTTAATGTCTTTGAAAATATATAATTCAATGATCATTTTCCCTGGTAGCCCATTACAGCGCTAAGCAAATATTACCCAGAAATCGCAAAACCGTAGACCTGCCTGGCTTCCTCATAGGTATTCTTTGTGTGCTTGTTTGTGTGCTATTGGTTTCCCATAAAAATGAAGCAGGTGTTTTCTGAGGGTAGAATTGTCTGCAAATATTGGTACTTTCAGATGCATTTACACTGCAGATCCCCCCAGGTGGCTGAGTCTTTCCCTGGAGCTAATGGTTAAATTGCTAAGTGAGGTATCATCTTCAGCATACTTCTCATCCAGCTCCTCCCACTAGTGCATTGTGGTAAGTATACAACTGTTGCAAGTGGGTGGCACAGCTGTTTGCTTTGACTGGCTTCGCCCTCTAGGGTCACACATAGCCACAGCTAACATTTCACAGATAACACATAATAATTACTTTTTTGTGATTTAGTTATAAATTAGGGGCAGAGAGTTTTAAACATACTGCTCAACATGGAACATATAAAAGAGGCCAGTGAATGTTGAGATCAACTCTGTTTTAATAGATCAAGCATTTAAAAAAAGCTCTGGTTATCGTATTAACTGCATTTTTCCCTTCAATTGTATGATGCACAGTATAGGGGTTCAACTCATGCAAACATCTGTGCGGCTATTAAAAAAACAAACAAAAAAACAACAACAAACAAGTGAAAAAATCCCCAATAAAAAATCTAATATAAATAATCAAAACAGCATATCTGTACTACCATATGTCCATTATTAATTAAATGTGACTGTCGCTGTTGTGTTTAGAATTATTATCAACACTTTAAAAGCGTCTTTAGCTGGATTTTATGTAATGGGAACCAATTTTATAAGAACAGAAAGATGGAGTAGTAGCAATATATTTTCACCATGGTCAAAACACAAAAACAGGAAAACATGAACATTTCAAATATATTATGAATTCAGAATGCTTAACCATTTCAGTGCAAACAGACATTTGAAAATCTTTTCACATTGAAATTAGATGAATAAAGAAAGTAACCACTCCAAAAAATTAAAATCCTGATGACAAACAGAGCAAACACGTTCTGTAGCAATAATCATCCATAACGTTAAACAGCAACAAAAAGAATAGTAATGTGTTTTCCATGCCATCCAAAAGAGATAAGTACCAGATCCTGACCCCATTTAATGTCATTTCAATATTCCCATTCCTGATGAGCCACTCTGGTATATAGTCTACTATTAGAGGATGTTTTTATGCTGTTCATGCAGTTATGATGAATAGTTCTTCAACACGATGAATGTTCTACTTTCTATATACAGTTGTAGTTGAAAGCATTCCTACCCCTCATTAGAAATAGTGTTATTTGGTGATTCATTTAGATTAATACATATTTTTCACTGCACTCTACATATTGACAAGTTCAGGGTTTGCTGAGTGTGGATTCAGTCTAGAGAAAACTGTAAAGATTATGATGGAATGAGCTGATTAATACTGAGAGGGGTGTGTGTGTAAACTTTTATTGATCCATACAGGTGTGAAAACCACTACACTTGAACTTCACCTAATGCATAAGGTGAATGAGATCCTAGGCTATGAAGAACAACCTCCCCCCACTAACAAAGTGAAACATATTTATAAAAAGCTGCAAAATGAGTAAAGAGCATTTCTTCTCATTTTAAAACACAAACAGCATCAGTGCTCCGCTCAGTGGGATTTAGGAACCTGACCGTGAATAGGCAACCAAGTCTGAACAAGCAAAAAAAGTGGGGCTGAGTTCGAGAAGGCTGTGTGTGGGGCCCAGTGCAGCGTGGGAAGCAGCGAACTGTGCAGTGCAAGCCTGGTGGAAGGAGAAGGAAAGCCTGATGTGTCACAGCAAGAGGCTGCTAGCAAAAATGTATGGTGTGATGAATGAGTGAGGTGCGATTAGGAAGACTAATCCTCCACATGTGGATTTTTTTTTTTTTTTCTCCGTTTTTCATTTTTTTAAGGAAAGCCAATTGGAGCTATGCTTGGGACTTTAGGCCAAGGACTCTGGGAGCTTGAGAGAGGAGGAAAACACAGCCTGGAGCCAAAGCACACAGTGTGAAATGAGAAGCTAAAGCTTGAATGTGCTTTTGTTTATCAGAAAAATGCACTCAAAGTGGGATTGGCAATAGAAGTCCCAAACTCTATAAGTCACACAAAACTGGCTAAAGCCAGTGCAAGGATGGTGTTGGGATGCTTGAGGCATGAATAGCCTAGAAGAGGTATTTCTACTATAAGGGTGCTGGCACTGCTTCTTTTTAGTGTGTGTAATCTTTATTTTATGGACAAGGATCCAAGGGTCAATCTAAAGTAAGAAATTTGGTCACAAGTTGAAACAGAATTTGGGAATCTGGTGTGAGAGATTGAAGAACACTGAGGGAGCAGAGATGCAAAGGCCAAATAAAGCTCAGGGAATTGGGATGCAGATTTCTGGGCAAATAGTGGGCAGTGAAATGCCAAACTCTGTGCAATCTCACACAATAGCAGTGTGCGACTGTTGGCAAGTGTTCGAAATTCAGAAGCAAATGTTGGTGCATGCCTCAGACCAAAAGGTTTGCAAACATTTTGTTTTTGTTGTGAAATGGAATAACTCGAAATAGAATAATGATGTGTAGTTATCTCATTTAAAAAAATCCTTCAAGATACATTTGAAACAGAGGTCAAAGTGTATTCAATTTCTGTGCAAATATTTAGTCTCCATTCTCCAGTTAAAAGGTGTTGACATATTAAAAGTGGAAACCTACAGTATATATAATTATAATATAGTATATAATATATAATGCATCACTGAAAATCAATAGTGACTAGTGAGAAACCGAAACATTAAGGTGCACATCTCACTGGAAACAAATATAAACTTACCAAAATGCAAACATTTTAATTAACATAATATAATGTATATTATATATATAATAATATAGCCTTCCAAACAAACAGATTCAGATTGAGATCCAAAGCTGCTGAGACACAAAGAACAAGCTCTTTCAAAGAAACTGTTCCTTTAAAGCTGTGCCCAGTCAATTATTCAATTAGTCAATTCACCACCTGATCTCATTACCAGTTCTGAATATCTCAGCAGCAACACTGGCTGTTATTTTCTACTCAGTTTAAATCAATCAATCAATCAAGTTTATTGTCCTCACAGAGGAAATGTCCTCACAGCTCACTGAAATCAACGAGTAAATACATAAAATAAAAATATTATAGTTTCTGTATGACAGGAGCAAAGATGTTATGCCTTTTCTATGTATATATTCTTTCATTTTTTACAGTCAACTGATGGCAATTGGTCTCAGCTACATTTTCCCCATTTCCTGTTTTCTTGATTCTTCTACCTTCAACTTCAAGCATATGACAAATTAATCTTGGTTTGATAAATTAAATAGGTAAAAAAGGATCATAAGTATGTAAAATAAATGAGATCAAATAGAAACATGCTCCATTTAGATATGCACAGTATTACACATACACACACATTTTACTTATACCTTCTCACAGATGTGTGATATAGATGAAATGGATATTTGAGTTCTTTGTTATAACTCTTCAAAAGAGACAGAAGCTTCTAATCAACCATTGGGAAGTTATCCTAAAGCTGCAACTGAAACCAGTAACTGTCATTAATGCAACAGACAACTTCTGGAAATTAATTATCTAGTTTTAAAGGCCTTTACTTGGTGTAAAGATAGACCTGACAAGAATAGTGGGTAGACACACATTGAATATAGGCTTTTTTCCCCCTCAGGATAAAGTTCCTTTATTGTATTATGCTTTGTGTTAAAGTTCTAAGGTTAAAAATAAAATACATAAATTGCCTCACCATACCAAATTTTAAAAATACTAATGGAGTATGGTTGTCTGTGAGACAGGATACTGACCAACCATTGTTTTTAAGCTAATAACAATGAGCTGTGGTTAACAGATTGTTAATTTGTTATTCATGCTTTTGCTTTATGATCATGTTTTTAAATAAAGCTCTGAGAAGAGATAAAGAGCATGCACTGTAATTCAATTAGCTGTCTTGTAGTTTTTAAGAAGTGGGAAGTGGGTCTGTGCAAATGCAAAAACAAGTCCAGGCATTTATCTATTCCATACAAATAGAAGGAACACACGAGAGTGATAGTTCAAAAATATGAATCTCTTAAAACAGCTGCTTGTTTTGTGTAGCCAATATAATAGGGTTCCTTAACATACAGAATGCAAGCTGCCTGCTGTATCCTTGCTTCCCTCATCTCCAATTAAACTCATATTGAGTTAATTCAAAAACAAAGAGATAGCTGATTTATGTTTGCTGTTGGGCCTCTTCCAAATTCAGGACAAGGAAAATACTGACCATGATGTATTCTGTATCATTGAAGAGATATTCCGTGTTCCAAACGCCAACAGATGTTATATTGAGATGGTGTATTACAGGAAGATGATGAGTAGAAATGTTCAGCCTGATTATCCCTTTGGCACATAGCGCTCTCCCTAAAATCTAAAACAGTGTACCTATGATCACTAAAGAACAATTACAATGCACAGGAATTAGGTTGGTCTGCAGTGTTGGTTCAGTGAAATGATCGCAAATCCCGCTGAAAAGAACAATGTTACTCTGATCACTGGTAGTCTGTTGTTCAGACCGCACGGGTTTCATTTCACACTATGAGTTACAAACGTTGCAGTCCATCTTTTACCATTGATTACAATATTACAATTTTAATTTTAATCCACATGTGTAACTTGATTTTCATGTTATTAATTTTATTACAAATGTATAACATGGTAATACTATGTTATAACATATATCTTAGTTGTAATATTTCCAGTGATCACCGTCCATCAGGTTTCAGAACAGTTCCTTTTCTCACCCTTGCTTTAAAGAAATTCACAGTCAAGTAGGTAAAAAAAAAACATGCAACTTTTCTTCGTGATACAGTTTTTACTTTTTAATTAAAGAATAATGATCCATTTCAAAAATATAATCTTTACTGCTACCCTCTTTTTGAAGTACAAAACATTGTTTGTGTAGCAAGATAGATGAATGACAGTGTAGCAGAAAAGCAAAGCAAAACCACACCTGTAAGAAATGATCGGTCAACAGCGTTTCACCGACTCGTAACAATCTATAAACTCGTTCCTGTCCTTACCATTATGCCCGCAGCAAATTAACAATCAGTTAATCAGACTCGATTCGGAAGCAATGTTTTAAGTGTGCATAACTGCACTCAAAAGCTGTGAATTATATTGCCAATTCAACACCCACTATGGTTTATGCCTCACAGAATGAGTATTTTTTAACAAGATAGTATGGTTGAGGTAATACATGCACGCACACAACCTCTGTTTTTCAAACACAATAATGTTATTTTAAACAAAAGTGCCTTTCATTTATATATTTTCACTTTATGCAAAAGCAAAATGATCCATAAAAATAAAACCAAAAACATAATAACATTATGACTGTTTTTACAGATCCTGGCAAAAACAATACATGAATAAAAACATTAAATAAAATAAAATAAAAAAATATGAGAAATTGAAACATAAAGAGTTACATGATATGATATGGAAAAAAAACTGCTTTAATAACTATAATTAAGAGAACCCTAATGAGGCAATTATAAGCAGCTGATGAAACAAGTTTGATGAGATCAGAAAAAATAGCATAGGGAAAGTGTGTAAATTGAAGAAGTACACTTTAATGAAAGATCCAAATGGACCAGAATAATTAAATGCTGAGGCTATTTAAAGACATACGTTAGGGAACAGTAATTGAAAATTAATCGTGTTAAGTCTGATCAATTAAGGAAATGTATATCTATATTCCAGAAAACATTATAGAAGTAAATTCATAATTGTTATAAAAGAAGAAGAAAAAACAATACTCACTTTCTTAATTAATCAAAATGTATCTGAAATTGTTTTAGGAAAAGTGGAGAAAGCGACAGATTAAAGTTCCACAAATACTCAACTGAAAATGTAGAAGAACTATACTGTAGTAGATACAGATCATGCCCCTGATCAGAAAGACATATACATGATTGTATTTCAGAGCATTGTGCTTTCAATGGACAGGCAAACTGGGCATTCTATGATTTTCTGTGATCAATCAACATGCTCTGATTTCAGTTTGAAGGTGTCTATGTGCGGTAACAGTGAACATCTAAAAAACAACAGTGATACTTAAAAATGCTTAATTAAAATATCAAATCAATATAAACGGTAGCCCTTGATCTTACATTATACTGTAGATGCTGACATAAAGTTAGTGTTCAGCAAGCATTTGAAATTATTTCAAGCACTTTCACACCAATTTAAATGAAAGGGGGAGATCATCCTTGAATTTGGGGTCATGAAAACATTGCATCAGCTAATCAACTGTGCAATAAATTGGGTACTGCTAGCAGGAGCTACCGTAATGGATTTGAAAGTGGCAAGGCTGAACACTTGACCAGAGAATTAACAAATTGCACTCTTGTAAATTGCAACCCTTCTAAATGTCACACGTCATGATATCAATATTGCTTTTTTTATTTATTTTGTACTTTTTTGTTGTTACATGAGTCAGTGTTCTAAAATGTGTACGTTTTTTTTTTTTTTTTACCACATGATTTTGAAAAGTGATTGTAAATGTTTTTTTCTTGTTTTGCAGGAAGTAAACACTCATGCAAACCTACCCTCACAAATTGTTTTAAAAATGAAATCAATTTGATCTGTGTCTTAGATTGAAAATGCATCCTAGCCATTAACTACATTTCAAAATTTGCTGCAAATCAAAGATACTTATTCAATTTCAAAAGCCAGTGAGAAGCAACTTTCGGTGGTTATTTTCCTGATTTCCATTATATTTCATGTTATTTTATTTTCGGGATCAATTCAAGAGAAGGACCAAAACAACAGCAACAACCTGTTGCCCAATGAATATAGTTTTTGTTTGTGAAGAACCACGAAAGCTGTGAAGTCAGACAACCTGACATTATGGCCATAGGCATCAGTTTGACAACGTTATTGTGTGCCAGCCGCCACAGCAGGGGGTTAGTAGAGAAGAAAGGAGAAGCCTAAGGCCTAGCGCTGTGTCACCAGATAGTGTGGAAGGGTGGTCAGAGCTGGCGCGAGATGCCCAGCCTGTGTCTGTGACACTTTTGGCATTTTGGCAGGAAAACTGGCACACTGGAATTATCCAATTTAAGTCAGTTTGTGCGTGCCTGAGTATCTTCAAATATTTATTTTACAGGATATGTTTGCAACGGCAGCTCTCTGAAGACCATTAAATTCCAGTTCCCTCTGAGCATTGCTATTCCATTTTGGTGTCCAACTGGCGGGGGATCAGCAGGGATGTAATGGCTGTTAATGTTCTTTACTACAGCTGCTTGCATATGCCGGTGTTCTCTGTTAAAGGAGAGCGTCCATCGCCCCGGGGTTATCAATGCCATAAATGGGAGCAAAACAGCTTCTACAAAACAGCACCCATTAGGGTCTAGATTGAATCAGGACTTTGACCGCGAATCACAAAGTTCAACTCTGTACCCAAAAATGTCTGTCTAATTTACAGTTAGAACCCTCTTTCAACTATTTGTAAATAAAAATGCAATAGGGTTCAACTTTGTAAATCGTGATCGGGTGGGTCAAAGTTTTGATTTGGTCAATCAAAATCAGGGATGGACAAAAGAGGGCCATTTTTGATCAAGGTCTCCATTCTTTCATTGTTCACTAGGTTTCTGACATAAAAAGGGGCCATACATAACAACAACAACAAAAAAAGAAGCTCAACACTACATTTTATTGTCTTTTGCTTATAATGTCCTTGTAATTTAAACCTTCTGAAAGGTTGTCTTAGCAACAGTGTTCTATTGGCAATTTCAATATGGGACACCTGATGTTTCCAATTATCCAGAGTGGCCTATGCTATCATTTCTGAGAGTTTCTCTAACCATAGTGGTTAACCAACTTAAATCAGCCAATACACGTCCCATTTTCCTTGCATTGCAACCAGAAAAATAAACAATTTAATTTGTTTGTTAACTCTGGTTAATACTTTTTTGAAATTCAGATTGAGAGGACCTTCCAAGGTGTAACATTAGCAATCTCCAGGCAGGTTCAGGTGAGTGGATAATACATAAAATTAAGAGAGCTGACCCTAATTAAGAGAATACAAATGTTATTTCACTGAAAAAGTAAATCATGCTTCTTTATGATAGACATTGCCCAACTCTCCAGACCCATACCTCAGTTTCAGCTCGTGACTGCCTTTTTAAACCTAAAAAACAGTCATAGGTTGAGCATTCAGTGGAAAATAATCCCCTGGGGAAAGTATAGTCCCCCTATCCTTGCATTTTGAACGTGTCGCTTAGCTCTGCCTTACACCTTAAATACACAGAGATTCAAATAACAGCATCTCTGATCCCATGGGACGGACTCACTTACACCACTCTCTGAATACAGACTGGGATCAAGGATTGACCGGGCCTCAGCTGCTACCATTTTAGGACATTTTGTTTCATGCTGTTACCTACGGTCACTTTGAAAAGAAAACGTTCAGCATTGAACCCGATTGTTTAAACCCCAGGGAGCTTCACATCATAAATATAAACTATGTGTAAAGCGCTGGTGTTTACGCCCCAGCAACACCCCTCAGCAGTTTTCTATAGGTACGTTGTTGTCTGAGGTTACAGGATGTTTTTCACCTTGAAACATAAATCACACAAAAATACACCATTCTTTTGACTCATAGATTAAATGCATTTTAGTTTTGAATACCCCATGAATATCTCTAAGATGACCATTATGAATTTTTGGAGACATTGGAGAAAATTAAATATGACCTTTACTCAAAAATATAATAATCATATTATTTATTAACCCCAACAAACAAGACAAAACAAACAAATAAAAATGAAAAACATATAAGGCTAAAATTTGATAATATATTTTTTTGGCAATATATTGCATTAATCTGATCATGTGAATATTTTCTTTTTAATTAAATTCCGCTTTTTCACATTGTCTCCTAGTAAGCTTGGTAGATATTTCTTATTTTCACTTTTTCTAATGTGCCGCTGATTTTATAGATTTGTACTTTCACTTCCCTTTCTTCATCATATGCAATGGTTTAAATACATTATAGAAAGTCGTATAAAAAGAAAACATTGTCTTTCTGATATCCATCTTACAAAGAAAATGTTTCAAAACTGACAAGAGACACGCAGCGCATATAAGGAACACAAAAATCTCACATAAAAAAATTACTTTTGTTAGTAACTACTTTTTTGTTGTCTGATTAAATGCTCTCTACACTATAATAATGTCTTCTTGAGCAACGTTTTCCTGTCATTCTGGTAGGCATATGATGTATTAATTTTCCCTTCATCAGTGTTTCTATTCTGAGAGAAGTGCAGATATTTGCCATACATATGTAGGCAATGGAGTATTCAAGTAAGTAAAGTCTGGCAAAGCAGCATAAAGTCTCTAAATCACACTGAAAATGTGTGTGTGTGTCTGCAGCACGATGCTGTCATCTGAGATGAGTCAGTTTCCTTTTTATCTCTAAACCTCAAAATGGCAAAATGTTATTGCGTCTCAAGGAATAGGCAATTATTATTTATTATACCTGAAGGTGGGGAGGTTGATTCTATTATGCTATATTTGTATTCATTACTTGGATATAGACAACAACAACAACAACATAATAATAATGATAATAATAATAATAATAATAATAATAATAATAATAATAATAATAATAATAATAATAATAATAATATCATTGCCTTATCATCATTATCATCAGGAACATTCATTTGAAAAAATATATTATTATTATTATTATTATTATTATTATTATTATTATTATTATTATTATTAT
Organism: Amia ocellicauda; assembly: GCF_036373705.1. NCBI lineage: Eukaryota > Metazoa > Chordata > Actinopteri > Amiiformes > Amiidae > Amia > Amia ocellicauda. The sequence goes on from NC_089859.1 coordinate 24,901,680, forward strand.
TATTATTGATGTTATCATCATTCTGTCAGTCTGCCCTTTTAAACCCTCTCTGAAGCAAAAATTCACCATGGAAATAAATGAAGAAATAAAACTTTATTGAATTGTACTAAAAGCAATTCTAAACAAATGGGCCTTGAATGAGTCCCAATCTGATGAAAATCACAAACATTTAATTTCATTGTGAAGGAACAGCAACACAGAAGGCCACGGTTTCCTGAGAGCAGTGCTCTGAAGTATAGGGGAAGGAGCCATTATGAACACAGATACACTAATATGGTGGCTGCAGGGTTTTCTTTGTTTTGTTCAGCAGATTGTACTCTCGTATTTTAAATACATTACACTCTTAAGAAATTCCTAACTTTCAGTCAGTAGTTTTGCTTCCATCTTATTCAGTAGCGGCTGTTGAATTTTAAAATAGGTGGGTCTCCAGCACTACAATATTCATTCAACACATAAGAATGGGATTTCAATCAATGATTTTGTGATGGTCGCATGTACGCATCATCTGCCGATAAATACTCTTTTCAAAAGGTTAAAGTTCCTGCAGCTATAATGGATGTACTAATGGCTGTAATGGGTGTACTCTTTCATATTTATATATTATTGTGTTTATTTTGTGTATATTCCAAGGTGTTCTACATATCCCAGTTAAATAAGGAATATTAATACTTCATAGCTCTACCTCAGATTAAATATTTATCCTTTAGTCTGGTGAGCATTACGGGCCTGAGACCATTGTGCTGCCAAGAAAAGCAACAACTCCTTTATTAAAGTTAGGACTTGCTATTGTTTGTGTGGACTTGATAGCACAGGACTCCAGTGTAGTCTCCCAGTCATTAAGACGGCATGCTGCTTCTCCGGCAGACATCACAGGATTGTATTTTATATCAATGAGGCATTTGTTCAGGCATGAGAGGGATCCGGCTCTACCAATCAGATTTACGGAAGTGTCCGTTTGGGCAGATTATATAAGGAATTTTCGTCTTCCAGTAAAATCTTTTTTGTTGCTGTCTTTCAAACAATCTTGGTAATTTGCTTTTCTCCAGGTTTTATGGTGGCCCATTCACTAGTCTGCATTTATAAGATTAGATAGGATTGGCTAGGCTGCTGTTTTGATAATGACATCACGGGGACAGTGATGATACAGGAACAGAAGTTCAGAAACTTGTAAGGCTGCTTCTGGGAGGTGACCTATAAAGTATTTTACGAAGCTATAAAAGCTCTTACATTATTTGTCAACAGAAAAATAATGTTTGAGGCCCACTTGAGTGCTTGAGTGAGAGACAGCTTGCTTTTTTAAATAAACATGATTTAGAACTATAGAATGTAATATATGTACATATATATATATATATATATATATATATATATATATATATATATATATATATATATAGAGAGAGAGAGAGAGAGAGAGAGAGAGAGAGAGAGAGAGAGAGATTGTAACATAGAAGAAAGAAATATATTATGTTTTCCCTAAAAGTATATTTAGAGGAGAAATAGTTCTTCCAGCTTTTATTCCTTCTGCTTCCTCATGTTTGCGTTTCCTGTGCTGCTGACATTCATACAATGCAGGTCAATGGGAAGCAGCTCCACACAGTGGATATGAACTGGATATTTCTACTGAGTTTTTTGTGTGCTCCTGCAAATCTCAATCTTAAAGGCCTTGTGAGCAGTAGAGATGGCAGCCGTCACTAAAGCAAACAAACAAACAGACAAACAAAAGCAGAAAGTCAGTGTAACTTCATGCACAACAAAAATACGATTACAAATTAAATTAGACTGTTGGACAATTCATTATTTTCTCCAGCAATGTTTTTATTATATTTTACATAATCACTAGAACTGTTGTGCGCACATTTGTTACCCAATGTATTAGATCTAAAGATTTGTTCAACACAAACATAAGTAATGTAACAAATATACGACTGATATATATTTGTACTGATTAGCCACGTAAAGTTGTGTAGACAACTAGTCGAATGTAGGAGAATGATAGAAAAGTGCATGATTGAGTGTTAAAGAATAAGTGTACAATAGAAATCTAAGCATTGGAAACAATGATTTAATTGTCGAAACAAATTAAATTAGAATGTTTAAGCTACCAGTACATGACTCATGACT
>NC_089859.1:24908803-24911303 GCF_036373705.1 Amia ocellicauda
AACATCTGCTGGATTACCTTGTTGTCACACAGTTGATATAACTTTTAGGGGAAAGACAGCATTTGGCAGCTTCTTGAAATGTAGTTAGTGGATTAAACAGGTAGCAATTATTTTGTGCAAACAATACGTTTTCGAGATTTGAAATGCCATCTGAACTACTTCTTCAGGTGTTGCCACAGGTGCAAAGGGTAAACAGTCTAACAGATTAAGGGCAAATGGTCTAGATCGTGTTTAGGAATAGCCTTCATAATATCCGCAGTGCCCTCCTGCCACCCTTATAAAGATAATTATATTGCATCTGACCAATGCATTCCCAACTGAAATGCTGGATTTCTGTGGTTTATAAGCAAATGTAATTTCATATTTCATGGGACTGTAGAAATCATTTTGCTATTAAATGTGAAAATTGGTTTACACAAACTCTGCCACTAATTGCATTACCAATATCTTTACAAATATTTGCTTTAAGTCTCTGAATGTTAACATGATACGTGCATAGCTAGCTGACGCCAGGCAATTAGAAACCATTTTTATCAAACGAGTCACCTGAGAGCCAGTAAGAAAATGAGATGAAAGGATAAGTCATATTCAAATCACTTTTATAATAGTCTGGCATTGCAAGGGTGTATGTGCTCATTATTAACACCTCATACCCTAAAAGGGTCACATCAAACTACACTTAACAAATTCACTAGACCACACTGTTCAACTGACAAGTTTTTAAATATATGTATCTAAAAGCAGCTTACTTACAAGCTATCTAAACATAAGAAAAAAAATACAGTATTGTATCAGATTAAGGTATACTATTGACATGGTTTCAAAATGCATTGTTTTGACTCTGACAGCATCACATCAGACAAAGAGGTTTAGCAGGTGCTATAAAGTATTGCCACTCCACATTGTTTGATGTAATTTTCTACTAAGCACAATCAATGTAACTAGAACATATCTGTGTATTCTGGCAGTTCCCATTACGTCTAGAAAAACTACATTTCAGCTGAATATATTTGTGAAATGAGTGAAATGTAGAAGAGCAAAAGTGCACAATTTCCCTTAACATGTCGATAATCTGAACATACTCGGATCAAGGTTATTGTTAGTGTAATGAACTCAATGCAGTTGAATCATTTATGGATATTCATCAGATAGCATGTTTACCTTTCATTTCCTGAAAATTATGTATGCAGTCATTTTGAAAGGTATTCCTTTTACTGAAGCAGACGTGGGTGTAAATTCTTTATGTGACACAGTATAAATGTGTATAAGTGAATGTCAGACAAGCTGAAACTTGTAGCAAGTGACACGATAGGTCACTCAGAGGAAATAAAAGGAAACCAAATGACAATCACTTTTGACATATCTATTGTCCAGTTGAGCTGATTCCAATGTATAGTCTAAAGTTGAAGCCATAAGAAGACAGAGCTTTTAAAACAAAATAGTCAGGATTCCTATTTGTATATACATTGTATATGTATCTACTGCTGACTATATACACATAGACTCAAGTCTAACATCTGAAGCCACTTAGAGATCTAAGGACTATGATAAGCTACCTGTAAATCAAAAGTTCCGATCTGGTTGAATTGATTGTCAGAAGCCACTTTCTGCAACTTTTAAATCAAAACGCAAGGGGGTACATGTTTGTAATTTATGTTTTGTGGGTAGATCAATGTTTGGATTGGGTCGGCCTGGTCTATACATCAGGATCTTGTGTGGATGCTAAATCCTTTGTATCCCTTTGGTCAATAAGTTGGGTTAAACGTCCTTCTCTCATGTATAACCTATTTACATTTTTATTTTAATAATAGTTTTGATGTTTCAGTGTGAACTTGTCGATTTACATATGTAAAATCAACACAAGGAGTCAAATGGTACAAAAAGGAGGAATCTTATAAACCTCTGAGAACAAATGCTAAAGGATATTGATTTCCTCCCATTAGTTTAATGAAAGATTAATTTAACCACATTGATTTGTACAATCCTGCATATTACTAAACAATATAAATGATAAAACAATGTTCTAGGTTAATGTTATGTAAGTATTATTATTATTATTATTATTAATATACACTCACCTAAAGGATTATTAGGAACACCTGTTCAATTTCTCATTAATGCAATTATCTAACCAACCAATCACATGGCAGTTGCTTCAATGCATTTAGGGGTGTGGTCCTGGTCAAGACAATCTCCTGAACTCCAAACTGAATGTCTGAATGGGAAAGAAAGGTGATTTAAGCAATTTTGAGCGTGGCATGGTTGTTGGTGCCAGATCTGAGTATTTCACAATCTGCTCAGTTACTGGGATTTTCACGCACAACCATTTCTAGGGTTTACAAAGAATGGTGTGAAAAGGGTAAAACATCCAGTATGCGGCAGTCCTGTGGGCGAAAATGCCTTGTTGATGCTAGAGGTCAGAGGAGAATGGGCCGACTGATTCAAGCTGATAGAAGAGCAACTTTGACTGAAATAACCACTCGTTACAACCGAGGTATGC